>NC_057814.1:640895343-640906668 GCF_018294505.1 Triticum aestivum
GCAATACACTTAGGTTGACTTGACGAGCCTAGCATGTACAGACATGGCCTCGGAACACGGAGGACCGAAAGGTCGAGCATGAGTCGTATAGAAGATACGATCAACATGGAGATGTTCACCGATCTTGACTAGTCCGTCTCACGTGATGATCGGACACGGCCTAGTTAAATTCGGATCATGTATCACTTAGATGACTAGAGGGATGTCTATCTGAGTGGGAGTTCATTAAATAATTTGATTAGATGAACTTAATTATCATGAACTTAGTCTAAAATCTTTACACTATGTCTTGTAGATCAAATGGCCAACGTTGTCCTCAATTTCAACGCGTTCCTAGAGAAAACCAAGCTGAAAGATGATGGCAGCAACTATACGGACTGGGTCCGGAACCTGAGGATCATCCTCATAGTAGCCAAGAAAGGTTATGTCTTAGAAGCACCGCTAGGTGAAGCACCAATCCCTGAGAACCAAGACGTTATGAACGCTTGGCAGCAGCGTGCTGATGATTACTCCCTTGTTCAGTGCGGCATGCTTTACAGCTTAGAACCGGGTCTCCAAAAGCGTTTTGAGAAACATGGAGCATATGAGATGTTCGAGGAGCTGAAATTGGTTTTCCAAGCCCATGCCCGGGTCGAGAGATATGATGTCTCCGACAAATTCTTCAGCTGTAAAATGGAGGAGAATAGTTCTGTAAGTGAGCACATACTCAGAATGTCTGGGTTGCACAACCGCTTGACTCAGCTGGGAGTTAATCTCCCGGATGACGCGGTCATTGACAGAATCCTCCAGTCGCTTCCACCAAGCTACAAGAGCTTTGTGATGAACTTCAATATGCAGGGGATGGAAAAGACCATTCCTGAGGTATATTCAATGCTGAAATCAGCTGAGGTAGAGATCAGAAAAGAACATCAAGTGTTGATGGTGAATAAAACCACTAAGTTCAAGAAGGGCAAGGGTAAGAAGAACTTCAAGAAGGACGGCAAGGGAGTTGCCGCGCCCGGTAAACCAGTTACTGGGAAGAAGTCAAAGAATGGACCCAAGCCCGAGACTGAGTGCTTTTATTGCAAGGGAAGTGGTCACTGGAAGCGGAACTGCCCCAAATACTTAGCGGACAAGAAGAAGGCCGACAACACCAAAGGTATATGTGATATACATGTAATTGATGTGTACCTTACCAGTACTCGTAGTAGCTCCTGGGTATTTGATACCGGTGCGGTTGCTCATATTTGTAACTCAAAACAGGAACTACGGAATAAACGGAGACTGGCAAAGGACGAGGTGACGATGCGCGTCGGGAATGGTTCCAAGGTCGATGTGATCGCCGTCGGCACGCTACCTCTGCATCTCCCTACGGGATTAGTTTTAAACCTCAATAATTGTTATTTAGTGCCAGCTTTGAGCATGAACATTGTATCTGGATCTCGTTTAATTCGAGATGGCTACTCATTTAAATCCGAGAATAATGGTTGTTCTATTTATTTGAGAGATATGTTTTATGGTCATGCCCCACTGGTCAATGGTTTATTCTTGATGAATCTCGAACGTGATGTTACACATGTTCATAGTGTGAATACCAAAAGATGTAAAGTTGATAACGATAGTCCCACATACTTGTGGCACTGCCGCCTTGGTCACATTGGTGTCAAGCGCATGAAGAAGCTCCATGCAGATGGACTTTTGGAGTCTCTTGATTACGAATCATTTGACACGTGCGAACCATGCCTCATGGGTAAGATGACCAAGACTCCGTTCTCCGGAACAATGGAGTGAGCAACCAACTTATTGGAAATCATACATACCGATGTGTGCGGTCCAATGAGTGTTGAGGCTCGCGGAGGATATCGTTATGTTCTCACTCTCACTGATGACTTAAGTAGATATGGGTATGTCTACCTAATGAAACACAAGTCTGAAACCTTTGAAAAGTTCAAGGAATTTCAGAGTGAGGTTGAGAATGAACGTGACAGGAGAATAAAATTCTTACGATCAGATCGTGGTGGAGAATATTTAAGTCACGAGTTTGGTGCACACTTAAGGAAATGTGGAATAGTTTCACAACTCACGCCGCCTGGAAAACCTCAGAGAAATGGTGTGTCCGAACGTCGTAATCGCACTCTATTGGATATGGTGCGATCTATGATGTCTCTTACCGATTTACCGCTCTCATTTTGGGGTTATGCTTTAGAGACTGCCGCATTCACTTTAAATAGGGCTCCGTCGAAATGCGTTGAGACGACACCGTATGAATTATGGTTTGGGAAGAAACCTAAGCTGTCGTTTCTAAAAGTTTGGGGATGCGATGCTTATGTCAAGAAACTTCAACCTGAAAAGCTCGAACCCAAGTCGGAAAAATGCGTCTTCATAGGATACCCTAAGGAAACTATTGGGTATACCTTCTACCTCAGATCCGAAGGCAAGATCTTCGTTGCTAAGAACGGGTCCTTTCTAGAGAAGGAGTTTCTCTCGAAAGGATTGAGTGGGAGGAAAGTGGAACTTGATGAGGTGATAGTCACCCCTTCCGAACCGGAAAGTAGCACAGCGCGGGAAAATGTTCCTGTGGTGCCTACACCGACTGGGGAGGAAGTTAATGATGATGATCATGAAGCTTCGGATCAAGTTACTGAACTTCGTAGGTCCACAAGGACACGTTCCGCACCAGAGTGGTACGGCAACCCTGTCCTGGAAATCATGTTGTTAGACAACGGTGAACCTTCGAACTATGAAGAAGCGATGGCGGGCCCGGATTCCGACAAATGGCTAGAAGCCATGAAATCCGAGATAGAATCCATGTATGAAAACAAAGAATGGACTTTGACTGACTTGCCCGATGAGCGGCGAGCCATAGAAAACAAATGGATCTTTAAGAAGAAGACGGACGCAGATGGTAATGTGACCATCTACAAAGCTCGACTTGTCGCTAAGGGTTATCGATAAGTTCAAGGGGTTGACTACGATGAGACTTTCTCACCCGTAGCGAAGCTGAAGTCCGTCCGAATCATGTTAGCAATTGCCGCATACTATGATTATGAGATATGGCAGATGGACGTCAAAACGGCATTCCTTAACGGCTTCCTTAAGGAAGAGTTGTATATGATGCAGCCGGAAGGTTTTGTCGATCCTAAGAATGCTAACAAAGTATGCAAGCTCCAGCGCTCAATCTATGGGCTGGTGCAAGCATCTCGGAGTTGGAACATTCGCTTTGATGAGATGATCAAAGCGTTTGGGTTTACACAGACTTATGGAGAAGCCTGTGTTTACAAGAAAGTGAGTGGGAGCTCTGTAGCATTTCTCATATTATATGTGGATGACATACTATTGATGGGAAATGATATAGAATTCTTGGAAAGTATAAAGGCCTATTTGAATAAGTGTTTTTCAATGAAGAACCTTGGAGAAGCTGCTTATATATTAGGCATCAAGATCTATAGAGATAGATCAAGACGCCTCATTGGTCTTTCACAGAGTACATACCTTGACAAGATATTGAAGAAGTTCAATATGGATCAGTCCAAGAAGGGGTTCTTGCCTGTATTGCAAGGTGTGCAATTGAGCACGGCTCAATGCCCGACCACGGCAGAAGATATAGAAAAGATGAGTGTCATCCCCTATGCCTCGGCCATAGGGTCTATTATGTATGCCATGCTGTGTACCAGACCTGATGTAAACCTTGCCGTAAGTTTGGTAGGAAGGTACCAAAGTAATCCCAGCATGGAACACTAGACAGCGGTCAAGAATATCCTGAAGTACCTGAAAAGGACTAAGGATATGTTTCTCGTTTATGGAGGTGACGAAGAGCTCGTCGTAAAGGGTTACGTCGACGCTAGCTTCGACACAGATCTGGATGACTCGAAGTCACAAACCGGATACGTGTATATTTTGAATGGAGGAGCAGTAAGCTGGTGCAGTTGCAAGCAAAGCGTCGTGGCGGGATCTACATGTGAAGCGGAGTACATGGCAGCCTCGGAGGCAGCACAGGAAGCAGTCTGGATGAAGGAGTTCATTACCGACCTAGGGGTGATTCCCAATGCGTCGGGCCCGATGACTCTCTTCTGTGACAACACTGGAGCTATTGCACTTGCGAAGGAGCCCAGGTTTCACAGGAAGACTAGGCATATCAAGCGTCGCTTCAACTCCATTCGTGAAAGTGTTCAAAATGGAGACATAGATATTTCTAAAGTACATACGGACCTGAATGTAGCAGATCCGTTGACTAAACCTCTCCCTAAAGCAAAACATGATCAACACCAGGACGCAATGGGTGTTCGATTCATCACAATGTAACTAGATTATTGACTCTAGTGCAAGTGGGAGACTGTTGGAAATATGCCCTAGAGGCAATAATAAATGGTTATTATTATATTTCTTTGTTCATGGTAATTGTCTATTATTCATGCTATAATTGTATTGTCCGGAAATCGTAATACATGTGTGAATACATAGACCACAACATGTCCCTAGTAAGCCTCTAGTTGACTAGCTCGTTGATCAACAGATAGTCATGGTTTCCTGACTATGGACATTGGATGTCATTGATAACGGGATCACATCATTAGGAGAATGATGTGATGGACAAGACCCAATCCTAAGCATAGCATAAAAGATCGTGTAGTTTCGTTTGCTAGAGCTTTTCCAATGTCAAGTATCTTTTCCTTAGACCATGAGATCGTGCAACTCCCGGATACCGTAGGAGTGCTTTGGGTGTGCCAAACGTCACAACGTAACTGGGTGACTATAAAGGTGCACTACGGGTATCTCTGAAAGTATCTGTTGGGTTGGCACGGATCGAGACTGGGATTTGTCACTCCGTATGACGGAGAGGTATCTCTGGGCCCACTCGGTAATGCATCATCATATTGAGCTCTATGTGACTAAGGCGTTAGTCATGGGATCATGCATTGCGGTACGAGTAAAGAGACTTGCCGGTAACGAGATTGAACAAGATATTGGGATACCGACGATCGAATCTCGGGCAAGTAACATACCGATTGACAAAGGGAATTGTATACGGGATTGATTGAATCCTCGACATCGTGGTTCATCCGATGAGATCATCGTGGAACATGTGGGAGCCAACATGGGTATCCAGATCCCGCTGTTGGTTATTGACCGGAGAGGCGTCTCGGTCATGTCTGCATGTCTCCCGAACCCGTAGGGTCTACACACTTAAGGTTCGGTGACGCTAGGGTTGTAGAGATATGTGTATGCGGAAACCCGAAAGTTGTTCGGAGTCCCGGATGAGATCCCGGACGTCACGAGGAGTTCCGGAATGGTCCGGAGGTAAAGAATTATATATAGGAAGTCAAGTTTCGGCCACCGGGAAAGTTTCGGGGGTTACCGGTATTGTACCGGGACCACCGGAAGGGTCCCGGGGGTCCACCGGGTGGGGCCACCTATCCCGGAGGGCCCCGTGGGCTGAAGTGGGAAGGGAACCAGCCCCTAGTGGACTGGGCGCCCCCCCCCATGGGCCTCCCCCCTGCGCCTAGGGTTGGGAACCCTAGGGTGGGGGGCTTCCCACTTGCCTTGGGGGGCAAGGCACCCCCCTGGCCGCCGCCCCCCACCCTAGATGGGTTCTGGCCGGCGCCCCCCCTCCCAGGGGGCCTATATAAAGGGGGGGGAGGGAGGGCAGTAGCATTACAGCCTTGGGCGCCTCCCTCCTCCCCTGCTACACCTCTCCGTCTCGCAGAAGCTCGGCGAAGCCCTGCCGAGACCCGCTACATCGACCACCACGCCATCATGCTGCTGGATCTTCATCAACCTCTCCTTCCCCCTTGCTGGATCAAGAAGGAGGAGACGTCGCTGCACCGTACGTGTGTTGAACGCGGAGGTGCCGTCCGTTCGGCACTCGGTCATCGGTGATTTGGATCACGGCGAGTACGACTCCGTCATCCACGTTCATTGGAACGCTTCCGCTCGTGATCTACAAGGGTATGTAGATGCACTCCTTTCCCCTCGTTGCTAGTACACTCCATAGATGCATCTTGGTGAGCGCAGGAAAATTTTAAAATTATGCTACGATTCCCAACAATGCCAAGATCGCCGGGCGTGTCGGAGGCCCAGTGGAGGGAAAATGTCCAGCGCCGGGAGGTGGTCGAACCGACCGGCGGAACAGGCTCATCACCAAGAGGGCCAGGGATGCGGCGGCGGCGGAGCAGGGAGAGGCGCCTCACGTGGGGATGATGAATCCGCCCGGCCACTACCCGCAGGCCGCATGGGGTAGGTAACAGAGCGTCGCCTCACCGGCCAACTTCTCACCGCTGCCGCCTTGGGGTATGCACCCTCGCCTGGCTACTCCGCAAAGATCACCATGGACAAGGTCAAGCAGGCCCTGCGCTCGCCCCGTCGCAGCCTGCGGGAACGGGGCCCTCCTCATCTTCCCGGCAAGGCAGCTCTCGCAAAGCTGCTGTACGTGCTCGATCGGTGGCAGTCCCCGCACCATGTCGTGGCGAGAGAGCTTGCGGAGCGCGTCGAAGTTGAGGTGCCCGAACCGTTCGTGCCACCTCCACGCAGCTTCTCCGGCGTGCGCGGCGAGGCACACCTGCTGTGTTGCGTCGAGTGTGACGACGTACAGACGATAGCGCGCGCGCTCCACCCTGATGAGGAGCCGCTGCTGTTGATCGCGCACGCGCAGCACTCCGTGCTCGATGAGGATCTGGCAGCCGTTTTCATTGAGCTGGCCGAGGCTGATGATGTTGCTGCGAAGGCGAGGGATGTAGTGGACATCAGTTAGGGCGCGGTGCTCACCATTGCGACACGCGAAGAGAATTGTGTCGCGCCCCTGGATCTCCACCACCGAGCCGTCCCCGAACTTGACCGTGCCGGTGACGCCGATGTCAAGCTCGGCGAAGACCCCTCTCACGCCCGTCATGTGGTTGCTGGCCCCGTATCGAGGAACCAGACATCGTCGGCATGAGCCTCCCTGGTGAGGAACACCTGCTCCTCGGCCAGGGTGACGTGCGTGTGCGCGTCCGTCGCGCGCGGGACGCCGCGTGCTGTCTCCTGGAGCGGTCCCGGCGTCCGTATCGTGGCCATCAGGAGCGTGGGCTCCTGCTCGTGCAGAGTGCACGACCTCGCCAGCAGGAGGCCTGCCTCGTCGTCGTCGATCCTGGCCAGGTTGGCCCGCGGCTGTAGTTGAGGCTGTGCCGCCGGCGGCTGCGGCGCCGGCTGGCCTTGCCCCTTCCGCTCGCGGCGAGGCTCCTTACAGTCCCTGGAGAAGTGCCCGTGCTTGTTGCAATTATAGCACTTTACCTTGGACATGTCGCGTCCCCGTCGCTGGCCGCCGCCACCAGCGGCGCCATTGGAGCCCGAGCCCTGCCCTTGCTCCCGTTGGTTCTTGCGCGCGTACCACTCCTCCGTGAGCAGGAGGTGGCCGGCGTGGCCCTTCAGCTCGGTGCCATAGCGTTCCTCGGCCGGTCGGAGTTGGCCAACAAGCTCTTCCACCGTCAGCGTCCTCAGATCAAGGAGGGTCTCGATGGCGCAGGCGATCTGCGTGTACCTGGCCGGGACGACGCGCAGAAATTTTTGCACCACGCGCACCTCCTCCACGTTGTCGCCCAGCGCCCGGAGGTTGTTGACGAGGTTCGTGAGCTGCATGGCGAACGCGTCCAGCGTTTCGCCGTCCTTGAAGTTGACTTGCTCGAATTCCGTCCGGAGGCGCTGCGCCGTGGCCTCCCGAACGCGCGTCACTCCCATGCGCATGGTGCGCACGGCCTCCCACGCCTCGTACGCCGAGTTCTTCACGGCGAGGACGCCGTGCATCTCCGGGGGCACCGCCCGGATCAGCGCGGCTAGGGCCGCCGTGTCTTCGCGGTCTGTGACCATGCCCTCGCCGAGCATGGCCTCCCAGAGTCCTTGTGCGCGGAGATTGATCTGCATCGCAAGGGCCCACTCGATGTAATTGGTGGGAGTTAGGGTGGGGTAGATGATCGCGCCGCCGTGTCCGGCGCCTTCCCGGATCATGCGCTCATGGACGATCACCTCCCCCGCGTTCCTCCTAACACGGCTGCGTCCGCGGCTACGCCCCCGCGTCTCCGTGCGCTGCTGGGGTGTCGCCTCCCCGTCGCGAGCCTTGGGAGCGCCGTCCGGCGTGTCGTTGCCGGCGCGCTCACCGCTGCCCGCCATGGTCCCTCGTCGATGATGGCTCTGATGCCAATTGTCAGCCGATCGCTCGCCCGTTTCCTCTCTTTCTCTCTCGCTCTGATGAACAAGGGTAGACACTTGAGGTTTTGTGCAGCGAATGCATTGCTGCTTTTCTCGCTTTCTCGTTCTCTTATTCAGTTGGATCGAAACGGGGCCGGCCGATGCGCACGCCACTACCCGCACAGAACGAACGTGCCATCCCACGCTCGCGGACGGGGCATGCTCACCGTGGCCACCTCCTGAACTAGTCGCACTCGGGCACGCACAAGTCGCGGCCTCATGCCTTATTTCTTACGGAAAGAAAAAACGAACCAGGGAAACCGATCCGGGCTAACTAACAATTCAGGGTTTATCTGACAGTCGTCATATCTCGAATTAGTGGATGATACCGATCCATTTGCTCAAAATAAGGCTAATATCGATCCTTGGCTAACCACCATGTCGTGCTATGCTCGGAGATGCAACTTTGAACTATACTTATTTGCGAGGCAGTTGAAACTACTCAATCCGAGCCGAGTCTTTTAACCAAGCCTGCCCGCTGGACGATCGAGTTCGTTGAGTCCTAGTATAACGAAATCATTTTTAACTTGCACGAGCTGAGCTTGAGCACTGTCCGTAATGTAGATCACACGACGCTCGAGTAAGACAAACAGAAGGCCGGCCATGGATGCATCGTGCATGCGCTGGCTGTATTAGCCAAGGTCTCAAACAAGAATAGTGGCAGAGTTAATTACCGGTCGGCCGTCACGTAGTTAGACACCTGGGGTACACCCCTTTTCAAATAAAAAGAAAGAAAAAAACGTAGTTAGAGACCTACAGACAAGACAAGCCGGTAGCTAGATGCATGCGTTCATTTGTGCTTGATTATATTGGCTCAACTTGCTAGCTCCACAAACCTCACATGCATGCCGGTAACATAGCACTGTCCGTAGTATAATACAAGTGCCACGTAAACATTAACATCGTATGGCACGAATGAGATGGTCGGGAAGCCGATATTCCGTTGGTTTTCCAATGACAAAGGAAGGCTCTGCTTATCAGCCGGCCGATAAGGACAAGCACAGCTAAGCAGAGCCCACTAACCCTTATACAAAGCACTATGGTTGACGCTAAACTCTTCATCTGCCACAGTATCTATTGACCTCGGCCAGCGGCCCCTCTACTACCGACTTGGACAATCCAACAACCAGAGTTGCCAATGGCTGATTAACTCTTTCCTCCTCCTTGGTTGTGGGAAAATATCCAGCGCTCCTGGAGCACCTAAGGTCATGTGCTCCAGAAGGAGCTCAGCTGTTGGATATAGATCCAACGGCCACAGGAAGAGCTAATAGGAATTTACATATAACACCCAACGAATCTTGAATTTACACACAGGCCCAGCGACTCGTCAGATCCAACGGCCACAGGAAGAGCTAGTAGGAATTTATCGTTGGATCTAGATCCAAGGCCTGAGTTCGCGCTGGAGCACCCGACGTTAGGTGCTCCCGAAGCTAACACAGGAAATGCACTCGTTTGCTTGTTCCTCGATTGAGCGCTGCAGTATGCAGTTGCGCCGCACCGAGCCAATAAGATAAGATTCTTAAAAAGGCATAATAACAATTTGATTGAACCAAGCCCTTGTCACAAGATTAACTTTAATTACATTTGTTTAGGTTCAAGTTCCACCTCCAAAATTTTAAATCCATTTCAAGATTCACTTTACAGGCCTGATCCGCGAGACATGAAGCAAAGCCTATCTAGGACGTTGTAGATTATATGCGCGTCCATGCGCATAATCATTCGAATGAAATTGATGTATATGTTGCAACGACTAACCTACAAATCTATTTGATTATCACTTTCTCTTATTACAAGTCATTTATTGTCTTTTTACTTCCGCTCTTTTTCGTGTTTCTACGTCTTGTTGCCAACCTCGTAAAAAAACAGAAGTTAAAACCTGTGACCCTCATATTCCCCTCCCCCTGTCATCTACTGGTAATCTCTTGTCACCGCTGCCACCGGTCCGGCCTTCCTCCGCCTCTACCTCCTTGGTAGTTATATGGAATTGCAGCGCATCTCCCACCAGCTGCTGGCTTCAATCCCTTATGTGTGGACTCCTTGAAGGCGTTGCGGCTGCAACACATGGCCGTACCATTCGTGAGATCTTGCAAGGAGGAGACGGTTGCGTGCTTCGCCAACTCCAATTCCACAGGCGGAACTATGTGTTTAATGGTAAACTCGAGCCTTTGGTCTCTAACTACATCATGTTCTAGGAGTTTGCAGTAGACTATTTGGTTTCACGTCAGTGTAGCCTATTGCGTATACCTACAGGTGGTCCATTAACCTGATTGTATTTTTTGTTACTTCTGGGATGGTTTGTCCTACTATTGCATATTTCTAATAAATCTGAGGGCCTTTTCAAAAAAAAATACTATAAAAAATTCCAATCCAACCGGTAAGTCAGATTACTGGGGGCCTAGCGATGCAACCATACATGCTATTTATATTCAATAAAATTTTGTATACGTCGACATGGAGACTGCCATACATGAGCTATACAAAGGTGTCATGGACTCCATGGGAAGGACCATGCAATATGGAGCCTCTATTCCTTTAGATATTTATCGCCTAAAGCTATTA
Organism: Triticum aestivum; assembly: GCF_018294505.1. Lineage (NCBI taxonomy): Eukaryota > Viridiplantae > Streptophyta > Magnoliopsida > Poales > Poaceae > Triticum > Triticum aestivum. Next base: position 640,906,099 of record NC_057814.1, read on the forward strand.
GACCTCATTGATTTCTCCCATGCCGATTAGTACTCCCCTATTGTTATTGATCTTTGTACTTCTCCACATAAATAAGAGAAAATAGCAAGGCAGAAATTAGGGTTCTAACCAACGAATCAGGAAAGAACGAGCTATATTGTGCCCCCACCCACTTCTACTATTGTGTTCTAGATCCATTGGTCACCTAAACGTAAAGTTCCCGCGACTACGAATTCATTTACTAGCTCTTCTATTGTTGTTAGGCCCCAATGAAAATCCATCGATACTAACGATGGTACTCTTTCTTGCATACTACTCGGTCCTGTAAAAACACAACAAAATTAATCTATGAAGTACGTAGAAATATTGAATTTTTTCCTACACCCATCTTCCAAGAAAATGTTAGTTTTGTCGTAAACCCTCTTTAAAAAGGAAGTTTTTCTCAAAGTTGCATGAGCATGGAGCCGAAACCGGAGAAGGAACCGAGCGTGTGCGCTTTGGAGCCGGCAAGAAACTGGTTGCGAAAAAAAGGACGCTCTTATCTGACAAACGTGCGCTGGAAGGGGGTGGCATTTCCGAATGTTTTGATGG
>NC_057814.1:640906889-640909237 GCF_018294505.1 Triticum aestivum
CTCTTTTTTGGATGAAGGCTCAAAACTGTCATCCTCCCAGAAAATACCTGACATAACTAAAACTGCCAGCAAAATGTTCGAAATGCCACCCTCTCCCAGCGAACGTCTGCCAAATAGCATTGCCGCATAAAAACACGGGCACCGTGTACCCTGACAAGTGGTGCCATATTGACACAAGGTGCAAAAAAGAGTAACAAAATTAACTCTTGTTTTTTCTTCATCTAGGACAAAGTATGAACACAGCATGTACAGCGTACACTTGAAGGTTGAAGGGTCGCAGTGGAAGACGACGATAGTGATTTAGTTTTAGCGGTGTCGTTGTTCTCGTCACTTTTTGGGTTGGCGGTGTAGTTGTTCTAAAAACTGTTTGGGTCGTTGCATCACGAAAGATGCGGTAAAAAATGGAATTATCTTCGTTTGTACTTGTTTGCACCATAAGTAGGATATTACTCCGTTGCATAACTATTGACTCCATATGGTGCATATGGTACAGAGAACAACAGAAGTAACAAAAAGTACAACCGGTTCATAGACCATCTAGTGATGACTATATATAAACACTGGAGCAAGCCGACGGAAGCAGGATAACCTTGCTGGAGTAGACAGTTGAAAAGTGGTTGTACTAAGTCGGCCACAGGTGTGTTGTTCTCAAAGTTGCACGTTGGGAGAGAAGCCGATGGAATTAATCGATTTTGTTCGGTCAGCCGGGAGCAGCTCTGAGAGATAGATCAGAGGGTATTTTTCCTGCATGGGTATGGAGCCAAAACCAGAGAAAGAACCCAAATCGGACACAAAGTTTGGTTGCTTGGGTAAAATTAAAGAAGGGTGAATTATGAACACCTCCCGCAAGTAGAGCATGCACCACTTGAAGGTTGAGTGGCCCGAGGCTGTGCAGCGGAAGACGGTTTAGTTTTGGCGGTGTCGTCGTTCTTGTCACTGTTTGGGTCGCTGCATCCGATGAAGTTCCTTTTGCTGGGGAAGATGGTGAAGACCAGGCTGGAGAAGACGGCCATTCCCAGGGGCAGGTTCTTGAGCAGCTGCTGGGTGTCGGTGCCGGCGTCGGGGAAGAAGCAGTTCTGGAGCCCGACGTCGCTGAAGACCATGGCGAGGAAGACGACGACGGTGAGGGAGGCGTGAACGAGGTCTCGCTTCTTGAGGCCACGTTCCTTGAGCACCGGCTGTATGCTTGTGAACCTCTCCTCCTCCTCCTTCTTCGATAGGTTGAAGATGTTGAGGCGGCCGTAGATGGCCAGGCCGTAGTACACCTTGCCGTCGTGGAGCACGGTGTCGGTGAGGGCGAAGAAGATGCAGGAGGCGGCGAGGACGACGACGAGGCCGAGCGTGATCCACCAGTTGGAGGGGTAGCACTTGCCCTGGTTGCTGAAGGACGGCGCCAGCATCTGGTACGCCATCACCGACCCCGTCGGCAGCAGCTGTGCCAGGTTCGCCGACACCGACAGCACCTTCTGGTTCAACGGCGTCTTGCCGTCTGTTTGAGCACTCTTCGTATCCTGAGCCTCGACGTCGCTGGTGTGCGGTGCTGCTGGCGTTGCCATGTCTTTCTCTGATCTCTCTTTGGCTATCTCCATCTCTGATCTATGTTGGATAGGGGATGGTTAGTGGTATTTGTATAGGCGTTCATACGTACATACACACATGCCGGCCGTGGGGTTGTTAAATATGATGGCTCGTCGCATGCACGAGTAGTCCAATTAGTGATGGATCGATGATGTGTTCGAGCCTTGTAAGAAAATGTGCAACTTGGTGCAACGCCAACTTGCAGTTATATATGGATCGCTGGTTCCACAACTTACGGGCGCGCCATTGCTGTACGACTAAATTTGCATTGTACCATGGACCTTCTCTGTGAAGACTTCGTCACAAGATTCGTTTTTTGGTCCTAATAATGGCACCTTTAGAAAATGTGCAACTGGTGCAATGCCAAGCAACTAATTAATCACAGAGCCACACAATTGGCGTTCCATTTCTTTAAGACCGAATTCACGTGAACTGTAAGATTTCTAACATATATTATTAAATTAGTAGCAAACTTGCTACATTATCGCCCAAATACTAGTTTAATTTAATTCAGGCGACTCAGAGTTCATCACCCCACTCAAGCATCATCATCATTTTGTTCTAAATTTAAAGTAGCTGCCTGGATTTTCTTGAATCAGTCACCTTAAATCGCTAACTATTTAAACCTGAAATTAACTACAATAGTTTGAACGTGTGTGATTTAAGCAACTACTTCCTCCATCCCATAATACACTAGTGCAGAACCGGGCTTTTGCGCCGGTTCGTAAGGGCCTTTAGTGCCGGTTCTGCAACCGGCACTAAAGAGTGGA
>NC_057814.1:640909717-640912018 GCF_018294505.1 Triticum aestivum
TATATAATCGAATGTCTCACAACCACCATTAATTATTCACACATACACATGTATATATATACAATTTCTCCTACATGTTGCCTTGGTGCCTTCGGAGCATGATGACAAGTGGTTCATGGGGGTGGTAGCGGGTAATAGTATTCTCCTATGGGATCTATGACCTGGTCGAGCAAAAATCCCGCTATTTCGTCTTGAAGTGCTCGTATGCGCTCTGTTGGTGGGAGCTGGTCCCGCATGTCTTTGAACTGTTAAGAAGGAGATCAATATGCATGTGTATTAGTTGTGTGACTAGATATCGACAATCATGTAAGATTTGTGAATAGTGTTCTGGCAAACGTACCCATTGCTGTCTATTAGATTTACTCCTTTCGGACGCCATCATGCGAATGTTCTCGCAAACGTAGTATGCACACACTTCAGTCCCTGGCGCCTGCTTCAGGGCCTTTACGAGAATAGAATTTAATCAGATAATAATTAATCAAGCATGGTAATTAATTAATGATATTGAAACAAGAATTAAAGAGATGGTAGCTAGCTAGCTAGTACTACTTAATTACTTACCTTGGGTCGATATCAAAATAGCTTTTGTCGCCATTTTCCTGGAGTCACATTGATGTACTTTGCCCAAGTCCTGCCCGCCAGCAAAAAAAATTAATAAAGGGGTTATTAAAAATAGTTCATATCAGGAAATGACGAACTAAATAGGAAGAGATATAGTTAATAATGATTGAAATTACCTGTTGACTATCCCCTTCACGATGCTGTAGTCACTTTCTTTTTTAAGTAGTGAGTCCAGTACTTTAACTTTTCCTTCGTCAACTTTAATGTCTAACAAGATCCAGTGAAACATGCATGCGCATACGTTTGCATGTATAAATTAAGCGGGCATGTGCATACACTAATCAACTATAACCCTAAACCCTATACACTTATTAACATCTAGCTAGTAAGCAAAAACAGAATTTGTAGTACAAGACAGTGTGACTCACTCGAAGTTGTAAGGAAGTAGTATATCTTCATTGCTATTGAGGCGCTTCAAGAACTCTAGCATGTTTTTCTCTACATCTTGTCTACACCATTCCAATTTCCATGTGGATTCATTAACGGTATTTGGGTCAATGAACCCAATGCCATAGCGTCCAGCTTTTTTCATTTCATACATCTTCATCCTGCATAATACCACAGAAAAGAATATATAGCGAGGATATATAATTACAGGTAATTAATGATCAATCAATGAGCACTAGAGCTAGCTTGAGACTTAATTACAGAAAGAAATCACTTACAGACAATAGCAACTGATGATAGATTTGTCGAGTGCATCTTGATTGAATGACTGAAATAGTTCTGAATACTCAACGGACAGAGCTTTCTTATTGAAGTAATGATCTTCCTCGACTTGCACCATGAGGGACTCTCGATTGGAACTCACGGTGGCGGACTTCGAGGAGGAGTCGGCAGACGCGGTGTCGGTGGACTTCGAAAGATGATGCAATCCTTTCTCCATAGGAAGATACGATGTATGGCCTCTCCCAGTGTGTGCTCGTCGTCACCTCCAGGAATGTCAAGCTGTAGCCCCGAATATGGGTCCACCACCTCATCAACCAAGAACGAGCATAGCCCGCTGGAATCGGGGCGCAATGGAAGGTTGCTTCGGGGGTAATTGTAAAAGCAACGGCGTCCGCCACCTTCATGGATATGTTCTTCATTTTGAAGTGTAGCTCACAGTTAGTGTTCTCTATGATGTCATCCACAGGGTATGTATCCAGCAGTGCGTCGCCCGGGGCGGAACCAACGCTGCTTCTCGGCATGGATGGGACGGTGCTATCCAATGCTGGATGATCATCCGCTTGCTACTGCCGCTGCTGAGACCCCCTTTCCTGGCTAAGTGAGTCGATCTGCTGCTGCTGCTGGAATTTGAGTGCCAAGTCCGCGTGCCTTGCTTCTAGGCCTTGAAGGCGTTCCGCGTCCTGCTTCCTCTGCTCCTCCTCCAGCTTCCTCTTCTTCTCCTCCTCCATCTTCTTTCTTGCACGGGTCCTGTAGTCGTCGTTCCATTCCGAAAAGCCCCCATACCAGGGAATAACGCCCTTGCCTCGTGTTCTTTCCGGGTGTTTAGGATTTCCCAGGGCACGCGTAAGCTCGTCGTTCTCTCTGTTGGGCGTGAACACCCCCTTTCGAGCATCTACTATTGCGTCAAGTAACTTTTGTTCGGCTCCTTTTAGACTTGCCTTCTTCGAAACCAGGCCTGTCTTCGGGTCCAACGCCCCCCCTGCGCATAGAACCAAGTTCTGCACCTGGGGG
>NC_057814.1:640912028-640912683 GCF_018294505.1 Triticum aestivum
TTCGGCTCCTTTTAGACTTGCCTTCTTTGAAACCAGGCCTGTCTTCGGGTCCAACGCCCCCCCATGCGCATAGAACCAAGTTCTGCACCTGGGGGCCCAGCTCCTAGTAACCAGAGTGACCCCTGCATCCTCCATCTCTTGCCCAGACTTATCCCACTTAGGCATTGCCACCGCGTAGCCACCTGGACCCAGCCTATGGAACTGCGTCTTTTTTGCGGCATTGGCCTTGTTTTTTCTCGACCGTTCCTTAGATAATTCTGATTCCTTGAATTTCATGAAAGCGGTCCAGTGTTCTCTTTGCTTCTCCAGTGTTCCCTTGAACTCTGGAGTGTTCCTTTCTGCAGCGAGGTAGTTGGCCCATACAGTTTTCTTGTGGGTGTTGAATGCAATTGCCATCTTCTTAAGAGCAGCGTCCTTGACTTTTTGCACATCTGTATCGGTTAAATAATCTGGTAGGGTGAAATGTTCCATCAGAGATTCCCAAAGCTTTTGTTTTGCTCTGTCGTCGACCCAAGTAACATCTGGGCGTATAGTTTTTGGCTCTTCCCATTCTTGAATGGAGATAGGGAGTTGGTCCTTCACAAGAACTCCGCACTGACGAACGAACTTGTTCGCAATGTTCTTAGGCGTGAGGGGTTCGCCACTAGCTTTGATG
>NC_057814.1:640912693-640929052 GCF_018294505.1 Triticum aestivum
ATGACTACCATTTCTAATATTTCTATAACTAAATAACAGAAAAATTGCTAACATTTCTATAACAATGTGTGTGTGTGTGTGTGTGGACATGTCGGCCGGGGCATGAGCTCACCGGCGAGGCGCGGCCATGGGGGGCAGCGACGGGGACGGAGACGAGCGGTGACGACGGGGATGGGGACGGGGCGGGTACGACGGGGACGGGGACAGGCCGGGCGGGGACGACGTGAGGACGGGGCGGGGCGCGGCGACGGGGATGACGGGGACGAGGACGGCGACGAACGGCGACGGGGACGGCGACGGGGGCGGCGACGATGGGGCAGAGGAGAAAGAAGTAGAGGGAGAGATGAGAAACTAATTTTTTTTGAAGTGTTTTCTTATATAGAACAACCTTTAGTACCGGTTGAAGCCACCAACCGGTACTGAAGGTCTGTTTTGGCCAGGCCAAGCGGCGGGAAGCGCACATCCTTTAGTACCGGGTGGTGGCTCCAACCGGTACTAAAGACCCACCCCTTTAGTACCGGTTTGAGCCACCACCCGGTACTAAACGGGCTGCGCTGGCGCAGGTGCGGTGCGTCATGTTTAGTCCCACCTCGCTAGCCGAGGGGCGTCCGCACTGGTTTATAAGCTCCAGTGCGGTAGCTCTCTCGAACTCCTCTCCAAAGCAGGCCTACTGGGCCTAAATGTTCTGTGCTGCCCTGTGGGCCTACTGGGCCTTTGCGGGCCTACATCCTGGCCCAACAACAGGTTGGGTTTCTAGTCGTATGCAGGTCGCTGTGGCGCAGTAGGCGGGCTTTTTTATTTTCTTTTTTTTGCTTTATTTATTTTTGTTTTATTTGTTTTTGAGTTGTTTTTTGCTGTATTTAGAGTTTCTTTGTGAATATTTTTGCTTTAGGTACAAAAAATTACAAACTTTCTATTAGTGCCGGTAGTTTACAAATTTGAATAGTTCACATTTTGAATTATTTGAAATTTATGTGAATCACTAGTTTGTGAATAACTTAACTTTGAAAATAGATTTTTCAGTGATTCTTTTTTCTTATGTTTAATATTAGTGTGTTTTATCATTATATTCAATTTGGTAATCCTTAGGTTATTTAAAAAATGAAATGCCTTTGTAACGGATGAGTTTTTGTCCGAAACCCTGATACTTCGAAAGAGATTGTCCATTTTGTACACAAAGTGCATCCAGTTTTTGCGGTAACCCTCTCTACTTTTTTGCACATGCTATGTGGGTGAAATTATGATACCATGCCAACTTTCAACCTTTTCTGAGTTCATTTGAAATGCTTTTCAATTTCAGGGTCATTTAGCTGAAAAAATCAGTAAATGCATGAAGGAATTTGTTTGCACATATATTTCCTCAAATTACTAAACTCATAAATTAATCACTATACAAAGCATTGCAAGAGCTAATCTAGCAATGAGAGATGAAAGGACAAAGTCGCTAACCTTTGTGATCATTTGAATGGATGGGGGCCTTGAAATCTTGACAAAATTTGGGCAAAATGTGTGATGAGCTCGAGAGGAAGAGGGGAAGAACAGAGAGGAGAGGGAAAAGGGAAATAACAGAGCGAGCTCGGGTGGACGAAGGGTTTATGTAGGACGACCTTTTGCACCGGTTCATGCCACGAACCGGTACTAAAGGTGCTGGAGGGGCCCCGGACTGACAACATCCTGCCACCACTCACTTTAGTACCGGTTCGTGGCACGATCCGGTGCTAAAGGTTCGCCACGAACCGGTACTAATGAGAGCGGCCGGCTAGCCGTTGGAACCAGCACTAATGCACACATTAGTGCCGGCTCAAAATCAAACCGGCACTAATGTGCTTGACATTTGACCCTTTTTCTACTAGTGATATAAGAGCTTTTTTGACACAACACTAGTGTAAAAAACGCTCTTATATTATGGGACAAAGGGGTACATTTATACATACATTGAGGTTTAGATTATGATGATGACTTGACGTAGACAAGGGTGGGCCATAGGCCAGGGCTAGGAGGGCTATGGCCCTGATCCAGCCCACATACATAAGAGAGTATATATGCACTGTTAGGCCCAAAACAGTCTCTACTTTGCGAAATATTAACAGCCCAGCCCTTGTCCGTTTCTAAGCCTGTCGCTAGACGTAAATCCAAACTATTACAAACGCAACTGGGATTTTAAAAACAAGTCAAATTCTGAATAGAAATCTATTGCATACTAAAAGAAGAAACAAGGAAGTAAAATAATAGATGTGCTAGCAATCGTAGAAGAAAGAAAATATTTGGTCGTCGATTTGGTACTGATGTTAAAAAAAGATAGCTAGCAATTGATTAGCGAAGCGTCACACGTGACTCACGCCAGATGCCAGGCACAACCACTCCTTTTCCTTCGTCTCGTCGGTTCGTTGATCGTGAACCGTCGGCCTGCTCGCTCGGCGCCTCGCTGCCTCGCCCTCGCTTGAGTCGCCTCGGCCGCAGCTGGCAGTCCGCAGCCCGGTCATCCGGCATCCGGCAAGGCGGCACCGCGTCAATGCCAATGACCAGCCAGGCAAATACAGATCCTGCAGCCACGCTAATCAATGTCAATGACCAGCCAGGCACACGCATCTGGAAGGCGCAGCTAAACCCGCACGTCCAATCCTCTCTTCCATGCCAATGAGTGGCTGCCTCACCGTCCTCGTTGACGTATCCAAGCTGCAGCGAGAGCACCGTATGGCCTCATCGACATTGCCCTGTCATGTGCTCAGCGACCTAGCTACTGCAGCGTATGTTGTTCGTCATCGCGGAGCACGCCCAGGTGCTGGAGTCCTTATCCCCCACGCAGTGTGTAGCTTATAGGAAGATCGGACATCTCAATGTATTCCTTTATTTATTTATTTTTATGGTAAGGACTTCTTCAGTTTAGATGTACGTGGGACATGTTAAGCTGAGAAGTCCTTATCGTCCACGCATTAGATATACGTGGGGCCCACTAACCTTGTTATGTTACGTACATTGAACGGCTATGATTCCTTAATTTATGAAGGTCCACCAGATAAAGGGCCGGTATATACCTCTCCGTTCTTTTATGTAAGGTGTATTATTTTCGGCACGTTGTTTAAGGCACATAATTATAGAGATGTTAGGATGAAATTACCCTCGGCAAAATTGTTAGTTAGTGGCAAATAAATCATTGAGTTTGGAAAAGTAAGAGATACATACAATCAAAACTTCAAAAGAGAGAGATATTTTTCTTCTTTTGCTAAAAAAGATACATGCAATCGAGAACGAGACACTTTCAGTTTTTTTGGAGGGCTAAAAGGGGAATTACGAGGATTTATAAGAAATGCATCTTACGTTATCGAATTTTATGAAAAACAAATACACATTATAAAATGGAACGGAGGGAGCAATAGATAGATAGTCATCTTCCCTTCAGCCTTAGAAGAAAAGAGAGGTCCCTATCGTACGTACTTTCTCTGATATCTTTTGCTTACATGTGACTCCGTATATCAATTTTATTGTCAGTTTTCGCCCTATCCAATCTTGGCGAAATTCTGGTCCGCCAATAAAGTCAATGAGATAAGCTAGTAACATATATATTTATTTTTTTTGCGGGGAAAGCTAGTAACATATAACAAACTAATTTGCGTGCCGCGTGTTCGCTTCAATGAGATAAGCTAGTAACATATAACAAACTAACAAGCTGGTAAACAAGTCGCTCCTCCACCGTTCTTGTCAAAATTTTGACCGTGCATCAATACGTATATGCTCCACCGTGCACACAAGAGAAGGAAACAGCAAACTCGAGCGTGCCAGGGTAATGGCGTTCCAGCGTCTCTTGCCCCTTGTAGTCCTGCTCTGCTTGTTGGTGGCTCCACCATCATCAGCTGTGCCCAGCCTCCACCCTGTGGTGCTGGTGCCGGGCAACACCTGCAGCCAGCTGGACGCACGGCTCACCGACGAGTACGAACCTCCACCGGCGTCGGGCTGCGGGGTCCCAAGGCAACGGCGCGGGTGGTTCCGGCTGTGGGAGAACTTCACGGCGCTGCAGGAGGACCCCTCCCTCTTCCGGTGCTACGTGGACCAGCTGCGGCTTGTCTACGACCCCCGCGCCGGCGACTGCCGTAACGTGCCGGGCGTCAAGACCCGCGTCGTGGCCTTCGGCACCACCCGCAGCTTCGGCTCCGACGACCCGGCCCGAAAGTAAGCTAGTAATAAGCATATGATACTATATATACCAACCATGCATGTGAATCGAAGAATGTTTCATTGACCAGGAATGTGTGCATGGAAGCGCTGGTGGAGGCACTGGAACGCGTGGGATACAGAGAGGGAGAGAACCTATTCGGCGCCCCGTATGACTTCCGGCACGCGCCGGCCGCTCCCGGACTGGCTTCCCGGGCCTTCTCCGACTGGAGCTCCAGCCTCAGGCTCCTGGTGGAGCGCGCAAGCCAGAGGAACGGGAACAAGCCGGTCGTCCTCGTGACGCACAGCCTGGGCGGCCTCTTCGCCACGGTGTTCCTCGACCGGACACCCCTGCGGTGGCGCAGGAGGTACGTCAAGCACCTCGTCATGCTCTGCCTCGGCGTCGGCGGCTCGCCGCTCAACATGTGGCCCCTCGCCTCCAAGGCGCTGGCCGCCAACCCCACGTCGCTGCAGGCCAGCGTGCTGACCTACGGGAACAGGAGCTTCGCGAGCATGTTCTCGCTCCTGCCGTCCCCCAGGGTGTACGGCCGCACGCCCCTGGTGATCACGCGGGACAGGAACTACTCCGCCGACGACATGGCAGAGTACCTCTTGGCAGCAGGTTTCTCCGAGGACGAGGTGGCGCGGTACCGAAGGACGGCGCTGCCGGTGATGCTCAACCTTCGGGCGCCGCTCGTGCCGATGACGGCCATCAATGGTATTGGCGTGCCCACTGTGGATCAGCTGGTGTTCTGGGACGGTAACTTCAGTGGGAAGCCTCGGTTGGTGAACGGCGATGGCGATGGCCAGATCAACTTGGAGACCGTCTTGGCGTTGCAAAGGTTGGTAAGGGCTGATCCGGACCAGCCTTACTTCAGGTCAATTCTGATCCCCAACACGACGCACAAGGGTATGATCTCGGACGAATCTGCGCTCAAGCGTGTCATCGGTGAAATCCTTGGAGCCTCCTCTTCATAGGGGACATTATCTAAAATTATCATGGCAGCATACTCTGTTGGCTATGTGACATAAGGATAATGAAGCATATAAATGATCAAAGGAAGAAGTCCATTTTACTTCCTCAAAATCGTCGTTTGTGTTTTTCGTGTAAAAATATTTGACTTCAAATTTGGCAGGATGATGTGACAAAGTGAGCAAAATAATTGGTATTTGTTTTAAATAATAGGTCCATGTATTTTTTTTGTCCTATTAAACTACCATTATATATTATATAGTAAACTGTGAAAATAGTCCTAAAATATATATTGCCATTTTTAACACAGAAAAATTAAGCGTGTGGCAATGTGCCTTTTGATATTTGTGGAAATGGAAATAGGGAGCTGAACAGAGAAAGGCCATTTTTCGTAAACAGAATATCAAGCCTATGTCAGAGTGGGGCGTGACTTCCCCTCATAGTTTACATGCGTGTATTAGACCTGTCCATATATAGGGGCGGACATCCTACAACATACTTGGGCTGCTTTGATTCTTGGACTTGGACCAATCACCAAATTGTCCATCATTCTCCTCATCTCCTGTAGCCAACACTAGTAGAAAATAGACCTTTCATCGAGCGAAGAGAGACGCCAAGTGGGGAAACCCTCACGAGGAGAGACGCGATGTGGGTCTTTTTTTCTCGCCATGGTGTAGCTGGGGCATGAGCTCCACAAGGACGTATGGAGCGGTGCGCCATGGTCCATTCCACTACACTTCCTTTGGTTTTTTAATTGTTATCGTTAGGATAAGAAATTTAGTTTAGAAATAAATTAGTTTTGTTGTCCTAATGATAAAATTTAACAACGGAGGGAGTATATCTCAACACAAGGCAGCCAACATGGGCCGCGTAAGTGGAGCACACGGACGAAGAAAGCATGAGCCGCGTAAGTGGAGCGGCCGCCCCGGGCCCCCGGGTGCAAAGGGGCCCCCAAATCTGCTCTTAATTGGCCTACCACCTTAGCCCAGAATGGCGATGTATTGACGTACTCCATCTTGAGATAATGGGCGCCCTGTTCCTAGAACCGTTTCCGTGATTTTCTCACCTTCCTTCCTTCGTGCTAGGATTAACGGCCCTTCCAATTGACTAGTAAGCCTGCACGTGAAATTCACGTGCATCAACAAGATGAGACATTGTCCGCAAAAATAAAAGAGAAAACTTCATAAGTGTCTGGGTTGGCAAAGATGACAGAGACTTAGTGCATGCTGATGCATCTTTGTATCCTGATGAAGCATCAAAACTGTGTACCTTCAAGTGTCGTCGGCTGCTGGGCCTGCTCGTTTGAACCATCTTTATTCCTTTTCTATTCTGATGTTGATTTACAAGAGTTTGATTCAGGTTCCTCTGTTGCAGGGGCGGATCCAGAATAAAAATGTCCCGGTGTCCACATGCACATCGTATGTACAAGGATAGACACCAAAGCAACCGTATATACTTCATTCCTTTATATAAGGTGTGTCTGTTTTTTTAAGTCAAACGAGTGCATGTTTGACCGAGCTTTTTCTCAACAGGCGCACGTACAGGGATCGATTAATCGATGGATCAGGCATTTACCTAGATGGGCTGCTATGCCTGGCTTGTGTTTGTGTATCGGTGGGCTGGCCAGTTTCCAGGTCAAAAAGTTACCGGTGTCCAGCCCAAAAATCTGTACCATGTATAAGGTAAACACGAGTGTTACCCGGTGCCAGTGACACCGGAAGAGATAACGTGGCTCCGCCCCTGCTCTGTTGTGAGTTTGAGTCTGTGCTTGTGTTAGACAAATACAGTAGGACTACATCGTAACCAAGTTGTAATAAGATGGTCATGCATGCTTCATAGCTGATTATCACCTGTGTTTGCAAATATTTTTTTTTGTACACATCATTTTACATGTGAAGTTGTAATAAAATCGATATGCTTCATATCTAACTGTTGTCTGATTTTCCAAAGATTTTGCATCCATCCATGGCCGTGCCCACAACATGAACCAAAAACAAAATTCATAGTTCAAATCAAAATACAACCTTTTGCACCAAACTAACTGATGTAGAAATTAATAAGATATTCACATATGAAGCAGATGTAGATTCATTGTTACAGCTTGAAGCAAAACCGCCCTTTAGAGGTATCCCATGCTCCCTCTGTAAAGAAATATATATACGGCAATGATCTAAACGCTCTTATATTTCTTTACGCAGGGAGTACAATGAGTCGGCGCGCTGCAGCAGCTTAAATGAAAACGGGAACTCCCGCCCGGTTCACTTCATCGCCTACTCACTGTCAAGTGTCATAGTTGGCGTCAGCTTTGCCTTACATGCATCACACTTACCAAGTTACCATGATCTGGCAAGCAAGAAGGCAACGACAGGTCCCTCGAGGCCAACCAACTGCCTCCCAAAGGAGAGCAAATGACTATAGCATAGACAGTGAACTGCAAATTCAAATGTTAAAAAAGGTTAAATTATGAATGCAGTTTCAGGCCACAAAAATGCATACTATTCTTAAACCAGTTTGTTATATTCTGTATCTCACTTCACTATTTTTAGTGTTCGTGTACAGCCAAAGTGTGGCTCATATAATCATGATACCATCCATATGCAGAAATTAATTGGCTCGTCAAAATATAAGTGATGTTGCCAATTAAATATAATAACAAGAATCTAGTGGACGTATATACGCAAAATTCAAAACAATTTGGTATAGCAGGCGGACAGCAAGGGAGCACTGGCTATTAAATCCTATAGATTGTTCACCTATCTCTTCCCATATCCCGTCCGAAAGCTAGGCTTTATGAGAAAATGAGAAAATAAAATTATGTACTTCAGAGGCAACTACACAAAATCATCGCCATGGTTCAATGAACATATAAAGCATTTGAAAAAACATTTCGTACGACTTGTAAGCCGGAGCATCAACGTTTGGACCTGTAGCTTATATTTAACAACTAACACATAGTAAATTAACTACCCCTGTCTGTCTCCATGTGCCTACTCCTTGTACAGGCTACCAAATTTGATGAAGAAAATTAACTTTAAAGAACAAAGTCCTGGGACTGCTCTCCCTAATATTCCAACTCCGTTCTTCAAAATCTATTTGGCCAAAATCCATGTTGCTCCTAGGATGGTTCGTTTGCTAGATATTTGCATGGTTGAGAAAAGCGATTCTTTCAGGGATCTGCTTACTCCATATCTAAAACCTGCATCTGTGTTCCCATACATTCAATATCTGTTTTTTACTTACATCATTCTGTGATGTAAGCTTTCAAATTATATGTCAGTACATTCTCTGTCCTGAATCATGGCCAGAAAAAAAACCCAAAGCCTTGGATAGCTTAGAACTTAGAGTAAATCATTCATACTGTGTGGGGTGCCTTGTATCTCTGGCTAGACGTTTAATTGCTGAGGTCCTTTCGCAAAACAGAAAAGGAGATAAATTCACACCACTGGCGTATATTACTATGAACCAGTCACACAGATAAATTTAGAAATTCGTATGGCCCTGTCGGACACATACCTGTGTAGTGTTTCGAGGCAGCGCGTCGAGCGCACCACTGGCGTGAATGGGGCGCGGATCGACATCATCTTTTTTAAGGAGGCAACATTATCATTCTCTTCATCATTTTCAACATCATCATCATTCTTATCATCATCAACATCATCATCACAAGATATATTGGGATTCGAAGTAGGAGATACCTTCAAAACCTTAGCCATAAGACAAAAGTGAGAAGCAATAGATGATGATGTAAGATCCCTTGAAGCAACATTCAAGACCAAATCGTGTTCCATGGAGTGTTGGGTTTCCTCTACATTGTTAGCACAACAACTCGAGGAAATACATGCATTTTTATCATGGCAACAAGATATAGCAAGCATATCATCATGAGATATGCTCAATCCATTTCTACATGATATGCAAGGACTATCAACACAAGCATGTTTAACATGCAGGATGCTCGAAGTGCCAAAGTCCAAAGATGAAGCATTGCAATAAGATAGTGATGAAGAATCGTCAACAATAAGCCCACTATCATCATGGCAATGAACAACACTACTCACCATATAATTACCTTATGGCAATCCACGTGTAGGTGAAGTAGAAGTTGAGAACATAACACGGCCGGAGGTGGAGGGATAACAATCATCCCCACAAATCTTGGACACACCATATTTATCTTGTAGCTTTGTCCACTAGTAGAAAAAGGACCTAATGTGAGACACATTAGTCCTGGTTTGATTTTGGCCCGGTACTAATGGTACCATTAGTGCCGGTTCGAACGGCTATGCATTAATGCCGGTTCGTGTTGAACCTTTAGTACCGGTTCGTGCCACGAACCGGTACTAAAGGGGTGGTGGCAGGCTGGCGTCAGGCCGGGGCCCCACGATCACCTTTAGTACCGGTTCGTGGCACAAACCGGTACTAAAGGGCTAACCTTTAGTACCGGTTCGTGCCATGAACCGGGACTAAAGGGGTCTGACCTATAGTCCTGGTTGGAGACACAAATCGGGACTATAGGGCAATTTTCAAACTCTATCCCCCCCCCCGGTGTATCGCCATTTCAGTTTTGAAAAAAATCAAAAGAAAATGATAAAAACTTCAAAAAATAAAATCCTTCGAGAGGTAGTTATATTACTACATCTACTAGTTAGGAAAATTTGAAAACTTCAATTTGGACATGTTTTGCAAAAAGTGTAGGGAAAATGTAAAACGGCTATAACTTTTGCATACGATGTCAGAAAAAACGTATAATATATCAAAAAATTCAGCACGAAAATCCGCATACGATTTTGACCGCCTACGGCCTGTTTGCAATTTTTTAGAATCCTCAAATTCCAAAAGGAAAAAAAGATATGCTCAAATTTCAGTTTTTTTGGTTAAATCTGGTCAAACTATGGTCAAACTACTTATTCAAGAAGTATTAATGTTATTACATAATTATTCAAGAATATTAGTGTTACTAAATAATTATTTCAATTTTTTGAATTTTGGTCAAATCTGGTCAAACTATGGTCAAATTGTGGTCAAACTATGGTCAAACTGTGGTCAAACTTATTCAAAAAATATTAGTTTTGCTAAATAATTACTGTTTTTTGGAATAATAGTTTCAAACTCAAACGGTGAAACGTGTGACCTAATGCTCAAGCTAAACTGCTGAGGGTTAATAGGATTGCCAGCTTACATTTGTCAGGAAAACAACAAGTGCAGACTTGGAAAGTAGAGGGAATAGAACTCCGAAGTTAAGCGTGCTCAGGCTGGGGGAGTGAGAGGATGGGTGACCGGCCGGGAAGTTAGACGATTTGGAATGAGTGATCCACACTTGAGTAGTTAATAGGGGTGATTAGAGACTAAATCATCAAATAATTCAGAAAATTAAAAATCGATTTTCAGAAGAAAAAAATTCAAAAAAAAACCTTTAGTACCAGTTGGTAACACCAACCGGTACTAAAGGTCCCCCATACCACAGCGCGAGCTCACACCACGTGGTGGGCCTTTAGTGGCGGTTCGTGCCGAACCGGTGATAAAGCTTTGTTTTCTACTAGTGGTCCACAACTCATGAGCATCCCGAAACGGCATGAGTTGAATAAATACACTGCTCAAAGCATCGAAAAGCACATTAGAAGCTTGAATGTTGAATAAGAGTTTTTCTCATCCTTTGGAGATAATCTTTGAGAATCCTTTGGAGGAGAAAACCCATATCTACAATTCGCTCTAAATTTAGGTCCATGACCCTAAACAGATTAAGCATGTGAATAAACATCAAAATTTGTACCATCGAAACTAAGAGTGTCAGAATCTTTAAGTTTTTCTAATTAACTAGTCAATTCTTTTTTTCCATAGAAAAAGGCAGAGCTTCCGCTGATGTCAAATCCTATTTGACTCATATTGCGTCAAACTGTCTCCAAATAGCATAGGCAGCCAAGAAGCACAACACACTTGGTCAACCCATTTTGTGCTCTGCAGATACGAGGCTGGTTTCAATTTTCAGAATTTTGTGGAAGGTTCTAGTGTGGTTTGTACCGGTTTTAGGAGCATTCTAGAACTTTTTTATTTTTTTATTTTCTCGGAAATTATTTTGTTTTCATTTCATGTTTTCAAAACTGTTTCGAAATTTGGAAATTGTTAATTTTTTGATTTCTCTATAATTTTCAGAAAATGTTTTTATTTTACAAAAAAGGAAATTGTAAAAATATTTCTTTTCTAAACGCATTTAACCAATTTTAAATAAATATTCGTGTTACCAATTTTGTTTTTACATCATAATACGTTTGCACTTTTGTAAGATCATCTCGATTTTTTGAAAGTACATTTTTCTGTCTTTACCAAAAATGGTTCAGAAATATTTTTCAAAACATACATGCTTTCCCGAATGTTTGTGTTTTTTAAAATGATTGTACTAAAAAAAGTAAATATCAATACGTTTTTAAAAAAATGTTCATTTTTTGAAACCAGTTTTTTTTCTCAAAAAGTGTTTGCAAAGCATTTTTTAAATGCTCTTGATTTTTTATAAAATGTTCACAAAATTATTTTTAAAAACAAAGTTTTTATTAAACAATGTCTTCAAAACTTTTCTATTATAGCCGGGTTTTTCAAGAAAACTAGCTCGATAACAACTACAGTATGTAAATAGGTTTTTCAAGATTTGATGAATTTTGGAACAAGGTGTGGCAAGAGCCTAAGCTTGAGGATGCCTAAGGCACCCCAAGGTAAAATTCAAGGACAACCAAAAGCCTAAGCTTGGGGATGCCCCGAAAGGCATCCCCTGTTTCGTCTTCATCTATCGGTAACTTTACTTGAGGCTATATTTTTATTCACCACATCATATGTGTTTTGCTTGGAGCGTCTTGTATGATTTGAGTCTTTGCTTTTTAGTTTACCACAATCATCCTTGCTGTACACACATTTTGGAGAGACACACATGAGTCGGAATTTATTAGAATACTCTATGTGCTTCACTTATATCTTTTGAGCTAGATAATTTTGCTCTAGTGCTTCGCTTACATCTTTTTAGAGCACGGTGGTGCTTTTATTTTGTAGAAATTATTGATCTCTCATGCTTCACTTATATTATTTTGAGAGTCTTTTAGAACAGCATGGTAATTTGCTTTGGCTATAAAATTAGTCCTAATATGATAGGCATCCAAGATGGGTATAATAAAAACTATCATATAAAGTGCATTGAATACTATGAGAAGTTTTGATTCTTTATGATTATTTTGAGATATGAAGATGGTGATATTAGAGTCATGCTAGTTGAGTAGTTGTGAATTTGGGAAATACTTGTGCTAAAGTTTGTGATTCCCTAGCATGCACATATGGTGAACCGTTATGTGATGAAGTCGGGGCATGATTTATTTATTGATTGTCTTCCTTATGAGTGGCGGTCGGGGACGAGCGATGGTCTTTTCCTACCAATCTACCCCCCCCTAGGAGCATGCGCGTAGTACTTCGTTTCGATAACTAATAGATTCTTGGAATAAGTATGTGAGTTCTTTATGACTAATGTTGAGTCCATGGATTATACGCACTCTCACTCTTCCACCATTGCTAGCCTCTCTAATACCGCGCACCTTTCGCGGGTATCATACACCCACCATATACCTTCCTCAAAACAGCCACCATACCTACCAATTATGGCATTTCCATAGCCATTCCGAGATATATTGCCATGCAACTTACCGCCATTCTGTTTATAATGACACGCTTCATCATTGTCATATTGCTTTGCATGATCATGTAGTTGACATCCTATTTGTGGCAAAGCCACCTTTATAATTCTTTCATACATGTCACTCTTGATTCATTGCATATCCCGGTACACCGCTGGAGGCATTCACATAGAGTCATATTTTGTTCTAAATGTTGAGTTCTAATTCTTGAGTTGTAAGTAAATAAAAGTGTGATGATCATCATTATTAGAGCATTGTCCCAGTGAGGAAAGGATGATGGAGACTATGATTCCCCCACAAGTCGGGATGAGACTCCGGACAATAAAAAAAGGAGAAAAAAGAGGCCATAAAAAAAGGGGAAAGGCCCAAACAAAAAAAAGAGAAAAGAAAAAAATAAGAGAAAAAGAGAGAAGGGACAATGTTACTGTCCTTTTACCACACTTGTGCTTCAAAGTAGCACCATGATCTTCGTGATAGAGAGTCTCTTATGTTGTCACTTTCATATAATAGTGGGAATTTTACATTATAGAACTTGGCTTGTATATTCCAATGATGGGCTTCCTCAAAATGCCTTAGGTCTTCGTGAGCAAGCGAGTTGGATGCACACCCACTTAGTTTCTTTTGTTGAGCTTTCATACACTTATAGCTCTAGTGCATCCATTGCACGGCAATCCCTACTCACTCACATTGATATCTATTGATGGGCATCTCCATAGCCCATTGATACGCCTAGTTGATGTGAGACTATCTTCTTCTTTTTGTCTTCTCCACAACCTATTGGGGAACGTAGTAAATTCAAAAAAATTCCTACGCACAGACAGGATCATGGTGATGCATAGCAACGAGAGGGGAGAGTATGTCCACGTACCCTTGTAGACCGAAAGCGGAAGCGTTAGCAAAACGCGGTTGATGTAGTCGTACGTCTTCACGATCCGACCGATCCAAGTACCGAACGCACGGCACCTCCGAGTTCAGCACACGTTCAACTCGATAACGTCCCGCGAGCTCCGATCCAGCAAAGCTTCGCCGGAGAGTTTCGTCAGCACGACGGCGTGATGACGGTGATGATGATGCTACCGACGCAGGGCTTCGCCTAAGCACCGCTACAATATGATCGAGGTGGATTATGGTGGAGGGGGGCACCGCACACGGCTGGGAGAGATCAACAGATCAACTTGTGTGTTTAGAGGTGTCCCCTTGCCCCCGTATATAAAGGAGCAAGGGGGGAGGCCGGCCGGCCCCTGTAGGCGCGCCAGGAGGAGGAGTCCTCCTCCTAGTAGGGGTAGGACTCCCCTCTTTCCTTCTCCTACTAGGAGGGGGAAAGGAAGGGGGAGAGGGAGAAGGAAAGGGGGGCGCAGCCCCCCCACTACTAGGGAAAAGCCTATACACAGAATCTTACCAACAGCGCGCTTTAAAATAAGGCACTGCTGCTACGTAGCAGTAGCGCGCGGAAACAAAACTCGCTGCTGAAATAAATATAGAAGTAGCGTGCCCGCTCTAAGACGCGCTACTGGTATAATTCCCACGACGACGCCGCGAGGCTAGTTCTAGCAGCAGCGCGTTAGCACGAAGAGCGCTATTGCTACGGATTATAGCAGCAGCGCATTTCACCAATAAGCGCTACTGCTAAGTTTACTACAAAAATTTAGTCCCACCTGGCTCCGTGAAGAGAGTTTCTACCACCTTAAATATGTTACTTCTCAAACTTTGACAAGCACTTGGTCTTCATTGAACTCTATGTGTAGAATTTGTGCCCGCAATATGAGTCTTCACCGGTTCTTAAACCGGCGAGGACTCATATTGACAAATTAGATTATACTCAAAAAGATCGTTGATGATCAATGTATTTTTTATGTCTATTTTTACATGCTGACACATTGCAGTAGCGCGTTTTTGTGAAAGGCGCTACTGCTAGGTAGTTTAGCAGTAGCGCCTTTATCTATAGCGCGCTACTGCTAAGCCATTCCATCTCCCACCCCCCACTCTCCTCTCTATCCGATCCACTCACACACTCACTGGATCTCCCCCTCAACTCCCCGCGCCGGTCCTCCTTCGTCGCCCCTCCTCCCTCTGCGCCGCCGTCACCTCCTCCTCCTCGCTGGACTCGGTACCGGCCTCCTCCTCCGTCCTCCCTCCACTCGCCGCTGGCCGGCCCCTCCTCGCTCTGCCTTCCTCATCCGTCCTCCCTCCACTCACCGCCGGCCGGCCCCTCCTCGCTCTGCCTTCCTCCTCCGTCCTACTCTCTTCTCCCTCCTCGAGTCGCCCCTCCTTCTCCCTCCTCCCTGCTACATTTTGATTTAGTAGGCTAGTTCATATGCAACATTTTGCTTAAGTTGATTTAGTAGGCTAGTTGATTTAGAACATTTTGATTTAGTTGATTTTGTAGGCTAGTTGATTTAGTTGATTTAGAACATTTTCATTTAGTTGATTTAGTAGGCTAGTTGATTTAGTTGATTTACTATGCTAGTGGATTTAGTAGGGTAGTTGATTTAGTATGCACCATTTTATTGTTATTTTTCTGTACATGGATAGGTAGATGCTTTTGTTTTTTTGTAATAAGTTATTTTTTGGCAAAATATAGGGGCCAATTTAGTTAAATCTGCCACTTGTTTTTTAATCAATTATCTTAGGCAATAGGGGCCAAATGAGATAAAATGTCTTGGTAGGTGGTACCCTGATTTGGTAGATATTTGCGAAAAGTTTTTTCGGCAATAGGTGCCACCGAAATGCTTTGGTAGGTGGTACCTTGTCATCTAATATGTTACTAGATCTTAGGATTATAATTGTCCATCAAATTGCTTCTCACGAAAGAACCAAAAATATCACATGCTACTGTTTTTCTTTCCTGTGAAGTGGATCGTTAATCCTTTCCTCATATTGCTTTAGGAAAATGGCGCCACCACCACCGCCACTATGTCGACTGTGCAAGTCAAGGTGCGCGAGTAGCCTTGCAACTGGCAAGCTGTTCGGCATCTACTTGCAGCCGAGTTTTCGTCATGCGGCGGTAAGAAAATAGATGAAATGTAACAACTATTTTATTTTTAGTGTTGGCATTACTGCATTGTGTCATTTTGGTTTTTTTACACAGATCGTCCCATGCAATGTGAGGTTGAAATTCAACAAGCTGACAGGAGACACTGTGACATTTGAGGCTCCTGGGGGGCCGTACACTATGGAGGTCGAGAAAGGACGCAATATGTCGCAGATTGGAGGAGATGGATGGGCCCGTTTCGTCGCCCGCATGCGTCTTACTGGTGGTGAGTTGATCAGCTTCTCCTTCAGAGCAGAAAGACCCAAGCTGGCTGTCATTTATCTCAACCTGGTGGAAGATGATGAAGATGACGAAGATGATGAAGATAATGAGGACCCACTCGATTAAGATGATGAGAACCCACTTCATGAAGCCATCGTAGCTCAAAGAATGAGCCTGAGCGAGGAGGAAGTGTGCAACCTATGTGACATAATTCCGCCAGCTGATGACTTTGTCGGGGTGCCATTCGTGACCCGCCTGACAAGTACCATGGTCGATTGGCATGAAATGGTATGTTACACTGACTGTAATAATTTGAT
>NC_057814.1:640929245-640964893 GCF_018294505.1 Triticum aestivum
CAAATGCAAATTATCCGATGATATGCTTAGTGAATCCGATGATATGCTTAGTGTAGAGTCCAATGATATGCTTTGTGGAATCTATTCGATGATATGCTTTAGTGTAGAGTCTGATCACATGCTTATTAGTGTAGAATCCAAGGAACTATTAATAGTGTAGATAATCCATATATACTTATTAGTAGAATTCATGATTAATTAGTACAAATGTGTAGTACTGTGTCTTTTGATAGTGTAGAAATCTAGACTTAATAGAAATATATTTGCAAGAGTATGTGTGAGGCTATTTATTAATTGATATGTTTTTCTTATTCAGAAATTGCCAAAGAACCTATCTGTGAGTTGTGGTATCGAGCCTGATGAAGAAGGCTCAGCTGGACTACGCCTTACCGCAAGGGGCTCCGTCACCACCCGTACTTACCGCATGGACACAGACGGTCGCACACACTTAAACTCGGTTGGGTGGAAGAGATTCCTCGTTGCCAAGAATCTTCGTGTTGGACAGGCCATCCTAATTACTATCAGGAACACCCACCAGCTAGGCTTGAGGATGATGATCGTCGTCGATATCATATAGAACTACATATGTGTGTGTGTGTGGCTATATCATCTAGAACTACATATGATGATCGTCGTCGATATCATGTAGAACTACATATGATGATCGTCGTCGATATCATCTAGAACTACATATGATGATCGTCGTCGATATCACCTACTACTGCTTGAGGATGCATGTTGAGTATATATGAAATTGTTATCTAGTACTCCCTCCGTTCCAAATTACTCGTCATGGTTTAGTTCAAATTTGAACTAAAACCACGACGAGTAATTTGGAACCGAGGGAGTACTACCTAGTACCTATAATGCTTTATGAAATTGATATCTAGTAGTACCTAGTATCTGGAAATTGCAGTTTATTGAAGCTGAAACGGGGTAGGAAGCCGGGGGGAAATGATGAAAGATATAGCAGTAGTGCGGGGCTAGGAAATCGCTATAGCTAATTAATAGTAGCGCGTTCCGGAAAAGCGCTGTTGATATAGTCAATAGTAGTAGCGCGGGTACAGACCGTGCTACTACTAACAGTTAGCTGTAGCGCCTTATTGGTAGCGCGGCTGCCGCGCTGCTGATAGCCTCAAAACCCGCGCTACTACTAGGGTTTTCCCTATTAGTGCCCCTCTCCTAGTCCAATTCGGACCAGAGGGGGAGGGGCGCGCGGCCTGCCCTAGGCCAGCCCTCTCTCTCCACTAAGGCCCATAAGGCCCACTATTTCTCCCGGGGGGGGTTCCGATAACCCTCCGGCACTCCGGTTTTCTCCGAAACCACCCGGAACACATCTCGACCATTTCGATACTCCTCGTCATGTCCGTGATCATATCCGGGACTCCGAACTACCTTCGATACATCAAAACACAAAAACTCATTATACCTATCGTCACCGAACCTTAAGCGTGCGGACCCTACGGGTTCGAGAACTATGTAGACATGACCGAGACACGTCTCCAGTCAATAACCAATAGCGGAACCTGGATGCTCATATTTGCTCCCACATATTCTACGAAGATCTTTATCGGTCAAACCGCATAACAACGTATGTTGTTCCCTTTGTCATCGGTATGTTACTTGCCCGAGATTCGATCGTCGGTATCTCAATACCTAGTTCAATCTCGTTACCGGCAAGTCTCTTTACTCGTTCCGTAATACATCATCCCATAACTAACTCATTAGTTACAATGCTTGCAAGGCTTATAGTGATGTGTATTACCGAGTGGGCCCAGAGATACCTCTCCGACAATCGGAGTGACAAATCCTAATCTTGATCTATGCCAACTCAACAAGTACCATCAAAGACACCTGTAGAGCACCTTTATAATCACGCAGTTATGTTGTGACGTCTGGTAGCACACAAAGTGTTCCTCCGGTAATCGGGAGTTGCATAACCTCATAGTCATAGGAACATGTATAAGTCATGAAGAAAGCAATAGCAGTAAACTAAACGATCAAGTGCTAAGCTAATGGAATGGGTCAAGTCAATCACATCATTCTCCTAATGATGTGATCCCGTTAATCAAATGACAACTCATGTCTATGGTTAGGAAACTTAACCATCTTTGATTCACGAGCTAGTCAAGTACAGGCATACTAGTGACACTCTGTTTGTCTATGTATTCACACATGTACTAAGTTTCCGGTTAATACAATTCTAGCATGAATAATAAACATTTATCATGATATGAGGAAATAAATAATAACTTTATTATTGCCTCTAGGGCATATTTCCTTCAGTCTCCCACTTGCACTAGAGTCAATAATCTAGATTACACAGTAATGATTCTAACACCCATGGAGTCTTGGTGCTGATCATGTTTTGCTCGTGGAAGAGGCTTAGTCAATGAGTCTGCAACGTTCAGATCCGTAGGTATCTTGAAAATCTCTATGTCTCCCACCTGGACTTGATCCCGGATGGAGTTGAAGTGTCTCTTGATGTGCTTGGTTCTCTTGAGAAATCTGGATTCCTTTGCCAAGCCAATTGCACCAGTATTGTCACAAAAGATTTTCATTGGACCCGATGCACTAGGTATGACACCTAGATCGGATATGAACTCCTTCATCCAGACTCCTTCATTCGCCGCTTCCGAAGCAGCAATGTACTCCGCTTCACACGTAGATCCCGTCATGACGCTTTGTTTAGAACTGCTCCAACTGACAGCTCCACCGTTCAATATAAAGACGTATCCGGTTTGCGATTTAGAATCGTCCGGATCAGTGTCAAAGCTTGCATCAACGTAACCATTTACGATGAGCTCTTTGTCACCTCCATAAACGAGAAACATATCCTTAGTCCTTTTTAGGTATTTCAGGATGTTCTTGACCGCTGTCCAGTGATCCACTCCTGGATTACTTTGGTACCTCCCTGCTAAACTAATAGCAAGGCACACATTAGGTCTGGTACACAGCATTGCATACATGATAGAGCCTATGGCTGAAGCATAGGGAACATCTTTCATTTTCTCTCTATCTTCTGCAGTGGTCGGGCATTGAGTCGTACTCAACTTCACACCTTGTAACACAGGCAAGAACCCTTTATTTGCCTGATCCATTTTGAACTTCTTCAAAACTTTGTCAAGGTATGTGCTTTGTGAAAGTCCAATTAAGCGTCTTGATCTATCTCTATAGATCTTGATGCCCAATATGTAAGCAACTTCACCGAGGTCTTTCGTTGAAAAACTCTTATTCAAGTATCCTTTTATGCTATCCAGAAATTCTATATCATTTCCAATCAACAATATGTCATCCACATATAATATTAGAAATGCTACAGAGCTCCCACTCACTTTCTTGTAAATACAGGCTTCTCCAAAAGTCTGTATAAAACCATATGCTTTGATCACACTATCAAAACGTTTATTCCAACTCCGAGAGGCTTGCACCAGTCCATAAATGGATCGTTGGAGCTTGCACACTTTGTTAGTACCCTTTGGATCGATAAAACCTTCAGGTTGCATCATATACAACTCTTCTTCCAGAAATCCATTCAGGAATGCAGTCTTTACATCCATTTGCCAAATTTCATAATCATAAAATGCGGCAATAGCTAACATGATTCGAACGGACTTAAGCATCGCTACGGGTGAGAAGGTCTCATCGTAGTCAACTCCTTGAACTTGTCAAAAACCTTTCGCAACAAGTCGAGCTTTGTAGACAGTAACATTACCATCAGCGTCTGTCTTCTTCTTGAAGATCCATTTATTCTCGATGGCTTGCCGATCATCAGGCAAGTCAACCAAAGTCCACACTTTGTTCTCATACATGGATCCCATCTCAGATTTCATGGCCTCAAGCCATTTTGCGGAATCTGGGCTCATCATCGCTTCCTCATAGTTCATAGGTTCATCATGGTCTAGTAACATGACCTCCAGAACAGGATTACCGTACCACTCTGGTGCGGATCTTACTCTGGTTGACCTACGAGGTTCGGTAGTAACTTGATCTGAAGTTTCATGATCATCAGCTTCCTCACTAATTGGTGCAGGTGTCACAGGCACCGGTTTCTGTGATGAACTACTTTCCAATAAGGGAGCAGGTACAGTTACCTCATCAAGTTCCACTTTCCTCCCCCTCACTTCTTTCGAGAGAAACTCCTTCTCTAGAAAGGATCCATTCTTAGCAACAAAAGTCTTTCCTTCGGATCTGTGATAGAAGGTGTACCCAACTGTTTCTTTTGGGTATCCTATGAAGACACATTTCTCCGATTTGGGTTCGAGCTTATCAGGTTGAAGCTCTTTCACATAAGCATCGCAGCCCCAAACTTTAAGAAACGACAACTTTGGTTTCTTGCCAAACCACAGTTCATAAGGAGTCGTCTCAACGGATTTAGATGGTGCTCTATTTAACGTGAATGCAACCGTCTCTAAAGCATAACCCCAAAACGATAGCAGTAAATCAGTAAGAGACATCATAGATCGCAGCATATCTATTAAAGTACGATTACGACATTCGGACACACCATTACGCTGTGGTGTTCCGGGTGGCGTGAATTGTGAAACTATTCCACATTGTTTCAAATGAAGACTAAACTCGTAACTCAAATATTCTCCTCCACGATCAGATCGTAGAAACTTTATTTTTTTGTTACGATGATTTTCCACTTCACTCTGAAATTCTTTGAACTTTTCAAATGTTTCAGACTTATGTTTCATCAAGTAGATATACCCATATCTGCTCAAATCATCTGTGAAGGTGAGAAAATAACGATATCCACCACGAGCCTCAACATTCATCTGACCACATACATCAGTATGTATGATTTCCAACAAATCTGTTGCTCGCTCCATTCTTCCGGAGAACGGCATTTTAGTCATCTTGCCCATGAGGCATGGTTCGCAAGTACCAAGTGATTCATAATCAAGTGATTCCAAAAGTCCATCAGAATGGAGTTACTTCATGCGCTTTACGCCAATACGACCTAAACGGCAGTGCCACAAATAAGTTGCACTATCATTATCAACTCTACATCTTTTAGCTTCAATACTATGAATATGTGTAACTCCACTATCGAGATTCAAAAAGAATAGACCACTCTTCAAGGGTACATGACCATAAAAGATATTACTCATATAAATAGAACAACCATTATTCTCTGATTTAAATGAATAACCGTCTCGCATCAAACAAGATCTAGATATAATGTTCATGCTCAACGCTGGCACCAAATAACAATTATTTAGGTCTAAAACTAATCCCAAAGGTAGATGTAGAGGTAGAGTGCCGACCGCGATCACATCGACTTTGGAACCATTTCCCATGCGCATCGTCACCTCATCCTTTGCCAATCTTCGCTTAATCCGTAGTTCCTATTTCGAGTTGGAAATATTAGCAACAGAACCAGTATCAAATACCCAGGCACTACTGCGAGAATTAGTAAGGTACACATCAATAACATGTATATCACATATACCTTTGTTCACCTTGCCATCCTTCTTATCCGCCAAATACTTGGGGCAGTTCCGCTTCCAGTGACCAGCCTGTTTGCAGTAGAATCACTCAGTCTCAGGCTTAGGTCCAGACTTGGGTTCTTCTCCTGAACAGCAACTTGTTTGCCGTTCTTCTTGAAGTTCCCCTTCTTCTTCCATTTGCCCTTTTTCTTGAAACTGGTGGTCTTGTTGACCATCAACACTTGATGCTCCTTCTTGATTTCTACCTCCGCAGCATTTAGCATTGCGAAGAGCTCGGGAATCGTCTTGTCCATCCCTTGCATGTTATAGTTCATCACGAAGCTCTTGTAGCTTGGTGGCAGTGATTGAAGAATTCTATCAATAACACTATCATCCGGAAGATTAACTCCCAGTTGAATCAAGTGATTGTTATACCCAGACATTCTGAGTATATGCTCACTTACAGAACTATTCTCCTCCATCTTGCAGATGTAGAACTTATTGGAGACTTCATATCTCTCAATCCGGGGATTTGCTTGAAATATTAACTTCAACTCCTGGAACATCTCATATGCTCCATGACGTTCAAAACGTCGTTGAAGTCCCGGTACTAAGCCGTAAAGAATGGCACACTGAACTATCGAGTAGTCATCAGCTTTGCTCTGCCAGACGTTCATAACATCTGGTGTTGCTCCTGCAGCAGGTTTGGCACCTAGCGGTGCTTCCAGGACGTAATTCTTCTGTGCAGCAATGAGGATAACCCTCAAGTTATAGACCCAGTCCGTGTAATTCCTACCATCATATTTCAACTTTGCTTTCTCAAGGAATGCATTAAAATTTAACGGAACAACAGCACGGGCCATCTATCTACAACAACATAGACATGCAAAATACTATCAGGTACTAAGTTCATGACAAATTAAGGTTCAGTTAATCAAATTATTTAAGAACTCCCACTTAGATAGACATCCCTCTAATCATCTAAGTGATCACGTGATCCATATCAACTAAACCATGTTCGATCATCACGTGAGATGGAGTAGTTTTCAATGGTGAACATCACTATGTTGATCATATCTTCTATATGATTCACGCTCGACCTTTCGGTCTCCAGTGTTCCGAGGCCATATCTGTATATGCTAGGCTCGTCAAGTTTAACCCGAGTATTCTGCATGTGCAAAACTGGCTTGCACCCATTGTATGTGAACGTAGAGCTTATCACACCCGATCATCACATGGTGTCTCGGCACGACGAACTTTCGCAACGGTGCATACTCAGGGAGAACACTTGTACCTTGAAATTAGTGAGAGGTCATCTTATAATGCTACCGTCGATCTAAGCAAAATAAGATGCATAAAAGATAAACATCACATGCAATCAATATAAGTGATATGATATGGCCATCATCATCTTGTGCTTGTGATCTCCATCTCCGAAGCACCGTCATGATCACCATCGTCACCGGCGCGACACCTTGATCTCCATCGTAGCATCGTTGTCGTCTCGCCAACTATTGCTTCTACGACTATCGCTACCGCTTAGTGATAAGGTAAAGCAATTACAGGGCGATTGCATTGCATACAATAAAGCGACAACCATATGGCTCCTGCCAGTTGTCGATAACTCGGTTACAAAACATGATCATCGCATACAATAAAATATAGCATCATGTCTTGACCATATCACATCACAACATGCCCTGCAAAAACAAGTTAGACGTCCTCTACTTTGTTGTTGCAAGTTTTACGTGACTGCTATGGGCTGAGCAAGAACCGTTCTTACCTACGCATCAAAACCACAACGATAGTTCGTCAAGTTAGTGTTGTTTTAACCTTCTCAAGGACTGGGCGTAGCCACACTCGGGTCAACTAAAGTTGGAGAAACTGACACCCGCCAGCCACATGTGTGCAAAGCACGTCGGTAGAACTAGTCTCGCGTAAGCGTACGCGTAATGTCGGTCCGGCCGCTTCATCCAACAATACCGCCGAACCAAAGTATGACATGCTGGTAAGCAGTATGATTTGTATCGCCCACAACTCACTTGTGTTCTACTCGTGCATATAACATCTACGCATAAACCTGGTACTGATGCCACTGTTGGGGAACGTAGTAAATTCAAAAATTTTCCTACGCACACACAGGATCATGGTGATGCATAGCAACGAGAGGGGAGAGTGTGTCCACGTACCCTTGTAGGCCGAAAGCAGAAGCGTTAGCACAACGCGGTTGATGTATTCGTACATCTTCACGATCCGACCGATCCAAGTACAGAACGCACGGCACCTCCGAGTTCAGCACACGTTCAACTCGATGACGTCCCGCGAGCTCCGATCTAGCAAAACTTCGCCGGAGAGTTTCATCAGCACGACAGCGTGATGACGGTGATGATGATGCTACCAACGCAGGGCTTCGCCTAAGCACCGCTACGATATGATCGAGGTGGATTATGGTGGAGGGGGGCACCGCACACGGCTGGGAGAGATCAACATGTGTGTTTAGACGTGCCCCTTGCCCCCGTATATAAAGGAGCAAGGGGGAAGGCCGGCCGGCCCCTGTAGGCGCGCCAGGAGGAGGAGTCCTCCTCCTAGTAGGAGTAGGACTACCCTCTTTCCTACTCCTACTAGGAGGGGGAAAGGAAGGGGGAGAGGGAGAAGGAAAGGGTGGCGCCCCCCCCCTCTCCTAGTCCAATTCGGACCAAAGGGGGAGGGGCGCGCGGCCTGCCCTAGGCCAGCCCTCTCTCTCTTCACTAAGGCCCATAAGGCCCACTATTTCTCCCGGGGGGGTTCCGGTAACCCTCCGGCACTCCGGTTTTCTCCGAAACCACCCGGAACACTTCCGGTGTCCGAATATAGTCGTCCAATATATCAATCTTTACGTCTCGACCATTCCAAGACTCCTCGTCATGTCCGTGATCATATCAGGGACTCCGAACTACCTTCGGTACATCAAAACACAAAAACTCATAATACCTATCGTCACCGAACTTTAAGCGTGCGGACCCTACGGGTTCGAGAACTATGTAGACATGACCGAGACACGTCTCCGGTCAATAACCAATAGCGGAACCTGGATGCTCATATTGGCTCCCACATATTCGACGAAGATCTTTATCGGTCAAACCGCATAACAACATACGTTGTTCCCTTTGTTATCGGTATGTTACTTGCCCGAGATTCAATCGTCGGTATCTCAATACCTAGTTCAATCTCGTTACCGGCAAGTCTCTTTACTCGTTCCGTAATACATCATCCCGTAACTAACTCATTAGTTACAATGCTTGCAAGGCTTATAGTGATGTGTATTACCGAGTGGGCCCAGAGATACCTCTCCGATAATCGGAGTGACAAATCCTAATCTTGATCTATGCCAACTCAACAAGTACCATCGGAGACACCTGTAGAGCACCTTTATAATCACCCAGTTACGTTGTGACGTTTGGTAGCACACAAAGTGTTCCTCCGGTAATCGGGAGTTGCATAACCTCATAGTCATAGGAACATGTATAAGTCATGAAGAAAGCAATAGCAGTAAACTAAACGATCAAGTGCTAAGTTAACGGAATGGGTCAAGTCAATCACATCATTCTCCTAATGATGTGATCCCGTTAATCAAATGACAACTCATGTCTATGGTTAGGAAACTTAACCATCTTTGATTAACGAGCTAGTCAAGTAGAGGCATACTAGTGACACTCTGTTTGTCTATGTATTCACACATGTACTAAGTTTCCGGTTAATACAATTCTAGCATGAATAATAAACATTTATCATGATATGAGGAAATAAATAATAACTTTATTATTGCCTCTAAGGCATATTTCCTTCACAACCACCATTCTATTCCACATATAGTGGTATGTCCATGGCTCACGCTCATGTATTGCGTGAAGATTGAAAAAGTTTGAGAACACCAAAAGTATGAAACAATTGCTTGGCTTGTCATCGGGGTTTTGCATGATTTAAATATTTTGTGTGATGAAGATAGAGCATAGCCAGACTATATGATTTTGTAGGGATAGCTTTATTTTGCCATGTTATTTTGAGAAGACATGATTGCTTAGTTAGTATGCTTGAAGTATTATTATTTTTATGTCAATATTAAACTTTTGTCTTGAATCTTTCGGATCTGAACATTCACGCCACAATAAAGAAAATTACATTAAAGATTATGCTAGATCGCAATCCACATCAAAAATTCTGTTTTTATCATTTACCTACTCGAGGACAAGAAGGAATTAACTTGGGGATGCTTGATACGTCTCCAACGTATCTATAATTTTTGATTGTTCCATGCTATTATATTATCTGTTTTGGATGTTTAATGGGCTTTGTTATACACTTTTATATTATTTTTCGGACTAACCTACTAACCAAAGGCCCAGTGCAAATTGCTGTTTTTTTGCCTATTTCAGTGTTTCGCGGAAAAGGAATATCAAACGGAATCCAAACGGAATGAAACCTTCGGGAGAGTCGTTTTTGGAACAAACGCAATTCAGGAGACTTGGAGTGGACGTCAAGGAAGAAACAAGGCGGCCACGAGGTAGGAGGACGCGCCCAGGGGGGTAGGCGCGCCCCCACCCTCGTGGGCCCCTCGTGGCTCCACCGACCTACTTCTTTCGCCTATATATACTCATATACCCCGAAAACATCCAGGAGCACCACGAAACCCTATTTCCACCACCGCAGCCTTCTGTACCCATGAGATCCCATCTTGGGGCCTTTTCCGGCGCTTTGCCGGAGGGGGAATCAATCACGGAGGGCTTCTACATCAACACCATAGCCTCTCCGATGATGCGTGAGTAGTTTACCACAGACCTTCGGGTCCATAGTTATTAGCTAGATGGCTTCTTCTCTCTCTTTGGATCTCAATACAAAGTTCTCCTCGGTCTTCTTGGAGATCTATTCGATGTAATACTTTTTGCGGTGTGTTTGTCGAGATCCGATGAATTGTGGGTTTATGATCAAGTTTATCTATGAACAATATTTGAATCTTCTCTGGATTCTTATATGCATGATTTGATATATTTGCAAGTCTCTTTGAATTATCAGTTTGGTTTGGCCTACTAGATTGATATTTCTTGCAATGGGAGAAGTGCTTAGCTTTGGGTTCAATCTTGCGGTGCTCGATCCCAGTGACAGCAGGGAAACGACACGTATTGTATTGTTGCCATCGAGGATAAAAAGATGGGGTTTATATCATATTGCTTGAGTTTATCCCTCTACATCATGTTATCTTGCCTAATGCGTTACTCTGTTCTTATGAACTTAATACTCTAGATGCATGCTGGATAGCGGTCGATGTGTGGAGTAATAGTAGTAGATGCAGAATCGTTTCGGTCTACTTGACACGGACGTGATGCCTATATACATGATCATGCCTAGATATTCTCATAACTATGCGCTTTTCTATCAATTGCTCGACAGTAATTTGTTCACGCACCGTAGAATTTGCTATCTTGAGAGTAGCCACTAGTGAAACCTATGGCCCCGGGTCTATTTTCCATCATATTAATCTCCCGTCAACTAGCTATTTCTGTCGCCGTTTATTTTGCAATCTTTGCTTTTAATCTATACAACAAAAATAGCAAAAATATTTATCTTATTATCTCTATCAGATCTCACTTTTGCAAGTGGCCGTGAAGGGATTGACAACCCCTTTATCGCGTTCGTTGCAAGGTTCTTAATTGTTTGTGCAGGTACTAGGGACTTGCGTGTAGTCTCCTACTGGATTGATACCTTGGTTCTCAAAAACTGGGGGAAATACTTACGCTATTTTGTTGCATCACCCTTTCCTCTTCAAGGGAAAACCAACGCATGCTCAAGAGGTAGCAGTGCCCTGTCGGCGGAGGCGGCCAAGCCGTCCGTTGCCGCCACTGACACCGATGAAAAGTAAAACCATGGGAGGCCGCCGCGGCTTGGGTCCCATGATATCCACCACCACCACGTCGCCGGCATACACAGCCGGTGTCTTGCCCGGTTCAACGCGAACCATCGTAGACCCCCGCCTCAGCTTCACGGAAGCGGAGTAGCAACTCTTCCCTCTGTCTGAAGCATGGCTACTCCGATGAGTGGCGAAACCAGACATAGAGAAGATATGGCGGAGGCGGAAGCCGCGGAGGATAACCATGTCATGGGAATGGAGATCTGCCGCGGCCGGCATTGACTAGTTGATTAGTTGAAGTATGTCCAAAATTATACCTCCAGAATCGGACGAGCTCCGCTTTTAGTCGAAGTATGTCCAAAATGTAATGAATTTCATCCGGTTTATATAAAATCCGCTATGTTTGCATTAATTCTGTCCGGTTAGTTCAATCAATGGTTCAAATGTATGCGGACAGTGTTGGATGGCCAGCTCCCGCATCAGTATTTCTGGACGGCTCCCCTTTGTTCACGGATAGATGCCGGAGCAAATTTGTGGGTCAGCGTGGGAGATGCCCTTATCGCCCAAGCGACGCGACATGGCAGGCCGTCCAAGTCTAACAAACCTGATACAATTCCAATAACTATCCTTAATTAGATACAACACTTTGCGACATTACAGACACGCGTTAATTAGATATACAATTGTGGCCATCAAACAATCAAAGTATAGATCGATCGGCTGGTTGTAATTGTATACGTGCGTGTCCTGTCCCGGCTACAAGTCCTAGCACTACACGTCCACGTTCAGGGAAGGATCGATTGTTAGCAAGAAGCTAGTTGCGGATCGATTGTTTGCAAGAAGCTACAAGTGCTTCCCTTCATCGTCGTTCGTCATCCCGTCGCCAGTCGCCGGAAGTGCTACGGCGGCTCAACGCCAGGCGTCGGCAAACATGACAGGCGAAGAGGAGGCGTCGGCAAACATGACAGCCGAAGAGGAGGAAGAGCTGGTGCCGCAGCTACGGTTCCCCGCGGGATACCACTTCCTGCCAAGCGACGAGGAGCTCCTCGACGTCTACCTCCGCGCCAAGATCGACGGACGGGAGCCGCCGCTCGACGTGTTCATGGACGTCGACATCCTCGACTGGGACCCCGCCGAGCTCGTCGGTACGTACGTAATTATACCACATCTCAACTTCATAATTGATGATTTGCTCGGTATATTGATCTATTCATCGTAATTTTCTATTCGCTGTTAATAAAGTCAGTCAAATGTTGAATGAAATCGAGTCCGTGCATCTTAAAACTTGTTTTCCAGGGGGGCTTCCCAGTAAATTCCTATATCAAATGCATGCACTCTGAATCAATCGAGGTGATGGATTAATTTTGGTTTCATCTTAACCTAACTAGAGAAGCGCAAGGCCTACGGGGAGGGCAGGTACTTCTTCTTCACGAAAAGGACCGAGTGCCCGGCGAACAAGAACGGCGAGCCGCGCCGGAAGCTGAATAACCTGAGGGCGAGCTGGAAGGCGACGGGGCGCCTGGGGATCATCGAGCGCAGCAGGACCTGCGAGACCATAGGGACAAGGAGGATCCTCACCTACCATACCAAGGGCGTCAGCCATGACAAGTGGAGCATGAACGAGTATGTCTTGCGAGGCAGGGAAGGGGTATGTACGTAGGTCTACATGCATTGCTACCTTGCTATTTTTTACCAGATTATCAAAGCTTTAAATAGTAGCATGACGAACGGAATCTTTACTACTCCCTCGGTTCCAAAATAAATGTTTCAATTTTAGCACAACTTTAAAAACTTTGTACTACAGTTGAAACGCTTATTTTGGGACGGAGGGAGTACTTATCTATAATGATCTGCAGATCAAATCATCCCTTGTGCCCAGTCGATCGGAGTAGTTATGCGAGTAAATTAGGGTTTGTGGTCTACACCATGTTCCCCTGCATTTATTCATGGTGCCGCTCACAATTATGGATAACTCCGTAAGAGCATTCCATAATGACGTATTACGAATACTAGTAATTCTAAACAATTTGAATATATTATTTTAATTGCCATAGTGTGTAGCCAATTATTTACGCACCAAATAACGAATGTAAGTGTCCTCCAAAAAAACAAATGTAAGCTTTATTACTTCAGAAAGACATTGTTTAGAACATAAATCAAGTCTAGTCAAACATTTGCAACTTTCACCATTGACACTTTCAAGAACCTCCAGTGGTTGAATATTTGAAAATCACATGTATAAATTTATCTCGACGTTGCATTCGTTGTATCCTATTTTGTAGGGTTTTATTTATAAATACATTACTTCGCATGTGAATGTCTAGACTGTTAATCGCATGGTGTTGTAATTAAGGTGCCAGAAGTGTATGGGAGTGTACTAATCATATACTTCTAATAGCTTGTTAAGCTACTATAAGCATGTGGTAGAAAAGAAGTGCATTGGGGCGTACTAACCTTAAATACTACTACTACTTACATCATATTCTCCTTTTACTCTGCCTGCATTGCAGTTAGATCAGTGGGTCTTGTGCACAATACAGGAGAAGCTACACTGGGAGGCCAAAAGCAGCAAAGGCACAGCAAACAAGATGGCAGAAGACACTAGTAGCGAAGGCAAGACGGCGGCAGCAGGCGCTAGAAAGGTGCGCAAGACCAAAAGACAGAAGAAGGAGAAGATGGACCCCTCCCATCCACCTAAAAATCAGGAACA
Organism: Triticum aestivum; assembly: GCF_018294505.1. Classification (NCBI taxonomy): domain Eukaryota; kingdom Viridiplantae; phylum Streptophyta; class Magnoliopsida; order Poales; family Poaceae; genus Triticum; species Triticum aestivum. Next base: position 640,943,272 of record NC_057814.1, read on the forward strand.
ACTGCAGCAACCGCAGCAAAAACAAGAGACCACACCTGACGTATTCTCCGAACCGCCACCAATGTTTACAAGTGATCACCATGCTTTGAATGAAGAAGAGATCATGGAGCTGGACGAGACAACCCAGATGATCCAGGTCGTTGTCCAGCAAGAACACCCATATGGAGATCAGCATTACCTTGACGCCCCAGCACCAAAAGAGACAACATACGAAGGACCCGGCGAGCCACCGTTGAAGCCGCACCACCAGCAAGATTACCATGCTTGGCTGGAAGAGCAACAACATCAGGAGCTTGAGGATCCGTTCCCCGTTCAACATCAGTTTGACCCATTCAACACCATGATTTTTCAGGGCCACACCGATCAAGAACCAACACCTGGGTGGTGGCAGCAGCACCAGCCAAGCTACATAGATAATTATCAGTTTTTCCTGCCAGCCAATGGCATGGAGCATGCCAGCGGGTATCAGCTTCCGCACCAACAGACTCTTTATCCGCTTGGAACACCAGGATCTCATGGGGACTTCAAACCAACTTCACAATATGAACTGCAATTCCCACCGGACCACGCAAAACCCAACGAGCAGCAAACAAGTCCCGATTCTGTGCTCAGCGCGTGTCAACATTGTCAGCTGACTAGTGCGGATAAGGTCGCGTGCTCCCTATGTGGCTGTGGTGGATTTAATTCGGAGATGAAGTAACTAGATCTATTGTCGTTATATGTATGTACATATGCTGTCTTATTATGTCAGATTGTGTTGATAGTCATGTTTAGGGCCGTCTGAGTAAAGGTAATTAAAGCAGCACGTCAATAAAGCAGCGGACGCATCCGCGTGCATCCTGAGTTTATGTCGTCGTCTGTGCATTATGCTTTTGCATGTGGACAATCAAACAATAATGGTACTATGCTTGCTAAGTACTTATCTAACTGATCGTTCTTTTTTTTTATCCTCTGGTACACATGTGTTGGTAACTTCACCCGCAGAAAAAAAGGTGTTGCTGACTAATGTGCGCCATTGAATCCATCTTGAAGTATCTAGTGAAATCCCTAAACTTCAGGTTTCTCTTTCAGGTTACATGTTCTAGATTATTCGAACTAAAACTATCAAGACAGATGTGTGGTTATCATATACTACGACCCAAGACAGCTTAATACTACAACCTGCACATGGGACGATGGGTCCAAGAATTACTGAGCCGAGAGAGAAAGTTACGCAAAGTTGCGCTCTCTCTCTCTCTCTAGAAACACAACGCTTGTTCAGTCACCGGACGTTTGGCTTAAGCCCGCTGGCAATGTAAAGTGTCATATTCTAGTATCAATTAATTTGCGCAGTAGCGAAGTTTACCAATTCAGTGAATATGCACAGTACCAAGACAATATCTTAACCAATCAAGATCTGACAGACATCGCAAAACGAGAGATGACCTAGATATGAGATGACTTGGGGATCGATCGAGGTCCAACTGATTAACTAATGTAAGTGACATAACCTTGGCCAAACTTAGCTAAGCGTAAGCTATGTGAAGACTTAAGGAATTGATCGAGGTCCTTCATCGATCTGATGAGCCGATGGATGGACCCTTAATTTGTTCACGTTAACCGAGCGTGGACCAGCTGGACACTAGCTCTTGAAAACAGACTTGCATATTCCCCAGTTTCAGTTTCTCCACGGAGAAGTATGTGCCTCCCAAGCCTGACTGGCACATCCCTTTTTTTCTCACAAACACCTCCTCAAATGTAGCATTAAACATATATGTATATGTACAGACTTCAAAGTATGGTGGGATGCTTTCTTCTTACAAAGTTTGCTCTGGGGCTTTCTCATCGCCCTTCTGCGCCTTGATGTACTTTGTGATGGCCTCAGCAATACGAGCGAAAGTGCTGGTAGTGACAAAGGCTGCGTTGCCTGTGTGCTCGTCCTCAACTTCATATTCCACAGTTGATATTATTGTAGATGTGTTATCTGCATCCCGTACAATCTCAAACCGTACGAAATACTTCAAAAATCCGAGATTGAGGAGACCTCCTTCTATTACCAGTGCCTCCTTGACATAGTTTTCATTGTCAATCTTGGTGAACTTTTCTTTCTGGTATTCCAGTCCAGCGATTCCTAGCATGCATTAATCACCAAAAAATAGAAATTATTACCAGCCTGAAGCTAAGATTTTGGGGTGCATATTCCGAGAGGAAAAAAAGGACTTGCTGGTCGGAAGTATAAGGGTTCAGATTCTAACCAGGAGGAAAGGTGAGACGCAAGACTGTTCCAACACCACCATCTCCAACCACAACCTCGAACTTTGAGAGCACGTCGGGAAGCAATTGAGGGATCAACTGGCCCAAAAGGAGGCCTCCATAGACCTCCCACACCTCGGCTGCCGGGAGGTCACTCTTCAACTCATGGCAGAGGCTCCCTTTCATTGCTTTTGGAGAAACCTTGCTTTTTGTGAGCTCTGTGTGACTTATCAACGAGTGCGCCGGTGTACATATATAGATTTCATTTTATGTGCAATTGTTGGGTACTGCATTCTGAGCATACGTTGGTTGGGATGTCAACACTAGGCATCATATTATGCTTTAATAAAAAATTGTGTTTATATGATATAGTCAACCATACGATGCCACATCACCATCAATCTTGTTTTTATTCAAGTTAAAGAAAAATCGTGTGCAAGGGAATCTTTTCCTAGGGTGCTACCCTCCCTACTTACATGGTGCGCACGTATCTCTACATTCAGCATTGACCAGGTTTGATCATCAAAATGTGGGTTATGCGTTGCATAATCATACCATTAAATTTGTAGTTCAAAATAATTTTCAACGGCTTAATTCTTCCTCCTCTTGTGTTTCTTCCTTGTCTTGCTCTCTTTCTACGCCCGGGATATGCAAATTAAACAGCTCTTCTGCACAGCGTGCAACATCAGTTTGGAGAGCAGAGAGAAAGAGATAACCCAGAGAGATATGTGATGTTGGATTGCAACTTCAGCAAAATCACTATCGCCGTGGCGATACTGTTATACGAAAACAATCTTGGAGAGTGACGTGCACGGTGCACTGGTTCTAAAGGCTGGGAGAGTTGACTGTCTGGTTTTATAATTAAGAGTGGTTGAATGTGCTTTTCCTAATTGGTAATTGATTAATCTATAACTGAACGAGCAAAATTAATCACAGGAAGGCAGGAGTAAACTGGGGGTTGATGACTCACTCACCTTTGCCTGACCGCGACGACATCGACTTGCTTCGCACCATTGGACGAGCCTTGCAGCTGCTGACCTCAGCTGGTTTTGCTCGTGAATTGCTACTGAAAATGAAGAGAGAGCTGTTAGCCTGAAGTCAGGGAGGAGGTAGGGGGGACAGACCGCTGGCGTACGTAGTTAGCTAGGCTGACCGTGTGCGGCGACAGGAGAGCAGGTTGAATTCAACCCTGATGCTGTTCTTGGAGAGAGCACAGGGACAGAGCAAGGGAGAGGGGGTCCACCCGTTGCGGCATTCCGTCGAGCAGCTGGTGTTCGGTGACATCAACTTGGCTGAACGTGATGCACACATAGGGGCACATTTTTAAGTGTACATCAACTTGGTTGGCTGCACTCATTAGCTAGCTATGAGAAGACTTGGGGATAGATCGACGTCGTAATTAACGAACTCGTCGAATGATGGATTCCTTGTTCACGTTTACTGAACATCGAGCTTGCCACTAGCACATCGAGCTTCGCCACACTGTTTAATTTCTTCAAGCTGCGGACCACCTCAGCTGGCTTGTTGGTGCATCAGATCTGCTGTTAAAATCCCTGGTAACTGAAAGGGGACGAAAGTGTTACAGGCTAATGAGAGACTGGACTGAATCTTGGGAGGGGATTGGCACGACTGTGGATGTAACGGGCCCGTGTTGGCGTACCGTACGTAGCCAGCGAGCTGAGCGCGCGCGGTGAAGGAGGAGACGGCTGGATCCAATCCTGATGCAGTTCTTGGTGAGAACACACGGAGAGAGCGCTGCGCCACTCTGTCAATGATCGCCGCGCCCGCGTGTGCTCGGTCGACCGAGCAGCATGAACACCGGCGGGGGCGGAGCGAGGGAGGTAAGGTAGGGGGTGGCCGGCGAGAGGCATCGCCGTGGATGGGATGGGTGGAGCGGCGGCGGCGACGAGGTGTTCGTGGGTGGGGAGATGGTGAGTCCGTCGCCACAAGAAAACAAGAAATGATGCCGTGAGATTGATCGGAAGAGCATCTCCAACGGCCGCGCTATGTTAGCCGCGCCAAGGAAATAACACTACTTTTACGCGCGTGAGGCCGTAACAGGCGCTCCAGCAGACGTGCAATAATCACGCGCGGTGTATAATAGGTTAAGCGCACGGAGGAAAACGGAATCGTGCGCTGCTTATTTTCGTGCGCCCGCTCCACATGTTGGAGATTCGCGCATGAGCGACCAACTGCCGCCAACTTCTCCGGCCGCCCCACCTTCGCCTCGCCCCGCGACTGATGGAAGCCTCCCCCCCCCCTACCTCACCCCCAACATCCCCCCAACCCCTCCCTACACCCGCGACCCCTCTGCCGCCACCATCGCGAACCCTAGCATGGGGTTGAGCTTCGGTGTAGTCGCCGACGCCCCTCCTCCAATTATCGGTCTCGCGCGTGGCCTTTTCATGGAGGCACAGACGACCTCGTAGGGTGGCGTCGCACCGCCGCCCGCCATGAAGCCACGGGCCCCGTCTCCAAGCGACCGAATGCGGCGGCGGCGGCGATGGCGTCCCGGAAGAATAACAAAGCGGCTGACGGCTCTACTAGGCGGCCGAAGAAGAAACTTGCAGGGTGTCTGGCCGCGCCTCCATCAACCGAAGCCTAGAGAGCTCGCAATTTCTTGCGTCGGCGACCGATGCACACAAGGTGTTTGATGAAATACCCACAAGGTATGATTTCACCCCCTTTTTTTGTTGTTGTTTTTTACATGAATGGATACATATGGATAGCTTAGTTTTTTTCTACATACGTTGTAGTTTCAATGATGACACATATATGTCAACTATGGATGTTGGCTCCAACAATTTTCATTGGTCTCAAATCAATAAAGTGCACGAAGATAATAATGAGTTTGAGATGGATGAGGATGGTGAGGGTATTGTCAATCCACCGAAAGGAAGAGCGGGCAACTACACCATGGACGAAGACATCTTGCTATGCAATACATGGTTGCATGTGTTTATGGATGCCAACGTTGGAGGGGATCAAAGTAGAGATACATATTGGGTCCGGATGAATGAGCACTTTGATATACACAACAAGAGTGGAATTGAGCGCACCAGTAGATCTCTTCGCTCCCAAGAGGAGGAAGATGAGGCATGATTGTTGATGTGCCATTTGTTTCTGTGAACTTTTATTTGTCATGAACTTGGTTGGGTGAACTTGGTTGGGTGATTTCAACTATGCCATGCAATTGAACTATGCTATGTTGCTCCAACTCTTATTTTGCACACTTGTTTATGTTTGAAAGATCATCATATTGTCAAATGGATATGTGTTGCCAAGCATCGGCTGCTCGCACGCGCTGCAAATTAGCGTGCCTGCTAGAGCTATAGGGCCGCGTCATATTTTTGCAGCGGCTGCTGGAGCAAGCGCGCTGCTACATGCGAAAAAGGCTATTTCGGCGCTGTAAAAGAATTTTGCGCGCCTGTTGGAGATGCTCTAAAGTATTTTAGTGAGATATATAGTTTGTAATTATATTAACAATATGTGATTTGAAATGAAAATACACATAATTGATTGTATTTATTGTTTTCTACGTGTAGAATATACAGGAATCCAACTCGACTTTTGGGACGATATGCTCCTACCCGTCATAAAGGTTTTTTATAAATGTTCAAATAATATAAAAGTTATATGTGTTTATTGTCACACCGAAATGCTACCTGCAAATTTTTAGTGGAAAAGTTTAAGCATTTTGACCTATGTGAAAAACAAATCGGATATCAAATGTTACTCTTAATTTTGTTTTTCACCGACGAAGCACTGCTATCCCATCACCCGCAATTTTTTTTGTCAAGCATGCCTATTAGAATAACATGAACATCCAAAAAAATCAGAATTTTTGAAATTTATTTACTCCTCTTAATTTATGAATTTATTGTTCATCCGAGAGCATATGCTCAAAACGACCCTCTTAATGCGGGCCTTTTTTTATACATTGATGACATGACGATGTGGCATAGTTGCATGCTAAAAGAAGTGAAGTTCAACTATCAGTATCGGTGGAATGCACTCGTAACATGTAATTCACTTTGGTTTTGTGAAGCATCCAGATGCTTTTGATTTGTTTTGTGAACCTTTCGACCAGCTTTTTATTTGGTTTTTATTTTATTTTCCTTTTCTTTTCAAAAAGTCATGAATGTTTTTTAAATTTATGAACTTTTTATTTCTGAAGAATTTTAAAATTAAAAAAATCAAATATTGTGAATACTTCTGAATTTACTATTCTTTTCAATACATGTTTTTTCTTCAAATTTATTAACTTTTCAAATTTGTACTTCTTGTACCTTTTCCAAATTTTAAAATTAAAGTAGTCATGAATATTTTTTCAAATTCATGAATTGTTTTTTAATTGACAGACGTTTTTGGAGTTTGTGAACTTTTCAAGTTCATGAAGTTGTTTTCAAATTATATGATTTTTTTTCCAACTCTATGAATATTTTACAAATTCATGAAGTTTTTCCAAAATAAAAAATGTCGGTTCTTTACTTGGATAGAATACGAGCGGAAAAAACTGGCTGATCGAGTATGGCAGAGCGAACGATCGATTATTACTGGGAGGCCCATGCAACAGTGTGTTAGTGTTGTAGAGGTGGTGTGGCTATGTCCCACTTATTGCGAGGCGGTTGTGGTAGGCCAACTCAGTAGGAATTGTCTTGTCCGGCTGATGTCATGATGACATAACTAGAATTTCATTTTTTGCTTCTATTTATTTACGTTTTAAATAAAATGAATACATGTCCAAAGTTCAACTTACTTAAGATACGAACTTAAAAAATGTTCAGTGTGTATTCGGAAATGTTCCAATATGTATTTGAAAAAATGTTCATCAGGTATTTAAAAAATATTCAACGTATATAAAAAAAGTTCACCATGTACAACAGAAAATCAACATGTGGTTGCTTCCCAATACCAATGGAAGGTTCCATGAACCAGTGGAAAACGTTTGCAACACTACTCGTGTAAGTGTTAATTCGGACGGCTGCTCCTACTGATCGCCTATTGTAAAACGGAACTCGGCCACACAGTAGGTGAGATATACCTCTAGCGTTGAGAGATAGCCTTGTCTCTTAAAGCACATTCAAGAGAATGAGCAAATTTTGGTCCATTTGTTCGCGGGCGTGTTCAAATATGTCCACAGACAGCAGAGCGAGCCCTATTTGTCCACCTCTACAATTTGTGCTTCTCATATTTTTTTCCTTTTTACTATTTCTCAAATTTCATATTGCACGTTCAACAGAAATGTTAAACACAACCATTTTTTAACATAAATATTCAACAATTAGCAAGTCAAACGACTCAACAATTGAAACATGATCCACAATAAATCGTTCAACAATTCATTCTGTACAGATAAGACAAACAAATCAAAGGTGAATATTTATGCACGTTGAGAACATTTTGCCTCCCCATCATTCACTCATCGTATCGACATCCATGAGGCTAGTGTAGCCAAAATGATCCTCGACTCCTCGGTGATCCTCGCTCGCCTCACTTCCATCTCCCAATCCCAGTGTTATCTATCGCTGGTTTCTACAGTTGAAGCCCAAGCAGGAGTAACTGCAGTGACTGTCATCATAAGAGAATCTCTTCTGCTCAAAGCATCTGCAACCTTGTTTTATTTTTTTTATTCAATCTTGTAATTGAATTCAAGCAATTTTCACATAAGCTTGTGCTGGATGCCCTCAGAGACTTTTTGTTCTGTGATGTATTTAAGGCTCTGTTGATCAGTTTTGATCAAAAAAAGAATTGGGAACCAAGAAAGTAGTGGCGCCATCTCTTCAAGGATTCCAAAATAGCTAAAGCTTCTCCTTATCATAAGTTGACATAGCTGCATTTCTGGGTCCAAGGGTTTACTGAAATAAGCCGTCTTCTCGAGCTCCATATGCTCCCACACATTCACCTTCTCAAACTCCTTTCTCTTCCTCTCACCTATCAACCTCTCCCTCACCATCTCCTCCTCGAACTCCATCCTCTACCTTTGGTCATTCAAGCAGAGCTTGTATCTTCCCTCCTTCTCTCCTCCTTGATGTCCTTTTTTTTTCATTTTCATGTCTTTGTTGGAAAGAAGCTCCACCCACGTGGACGACATTTGCTAGCCGCTTTGTCATGTGTGACCCTATGTTTCTCCCACTTCTCTTCCTCGTCATCCTACTTCTCTTCGGCTCAACCCAGTGACCCTATGTTGGCTCAACCCAAGCTCCCTAGCAGCCTGTCGGAATTATCCTCCTTGAGAACAAGGTGTTCGAAGAAAAGCCTGTAAGGTAAAATAATTTGTTTTCTCTTTTTTTTTTGCGATATTGAGTTGATTGTAATGGGAAGTATTGTATTGTAGATGAGTTCGTTTGAATCATATGAGATGGACGAAGATGAGGATATTGCTTTGATCATGATGATGCACATGCATTAGAACAAGCGACTGAAGCATGATGGTTCCGTTGTCGGTCATGAGGTGATTTGTATGTTGAGGCAAGATGGACACAATAGACTGATGCTCAATATTTTGGTACAAATCTGGTGTACCGAGAGCGATGCTTTCGACACCTGTTTAGGGCGGGTCCTGGTTTCTTCCATCACATGCGAACATGTTTTAATACTTGGAGAAGGCCAGTTTTTTTGGCATCAGTTTTACATCATCAGTTATGGCAGAAATTTTCTAGCACCCTAAAACCTTCTCTCTCCTTCGTTCCCTAAAACTATTTTTGAGCACGACATGCTCTAAGAAACTGTATATCCGTTGCGCAAGAGGGGGTAGAGCCCGGTCGAAATAAATAAATTGTGTGTTCATTATCCCAATGATTACAAACCATTTATAAAAAAAAAAAGTCAAACACATCCAGTGGTCTATCATTCCATTTCACAATTTAGAGAACATAGGAGACACATCTCTAATATTGACCCACAACTGACCCCATCTGTATGCTAAATTGCTAATTAGGCAGCAGCCTGATGGCTGGTGCCGATGAATTTTCTTCTGGTGGGGAAGACGCTGAAGAGCACGCTGGCGAAGGCGGTGATTCCGAGAGGCAGGTTCCTGAACAGCTGCTGGGCCTCCTCCCCGGCGTTCGGGAAGAAGCAGTTCTGGATCCCCACGTCAGTCAACGCCATTGCCAAGAACACAAGCACCACGAGGACGGCATGAACAAGGTCCTGGCCCCTCAGGCGGCGCCTCTTCAGCTCCGGCAAGATGTCGAAGAACTCCACGTCCTCCTCCCCCTTGGACAGGTTGAGCACGTTGAGGCGGCCGCAGGTGGCCACCCCGTAGTACAGCTTGCCGTTGTGGACCAGGGAGTCCGTCAGGACGAAGAAGAAGCAGGAGAGGGAGAGCACCACGAGCAGCACCATGGTGATGTACCAGTTGCTGCTGTAGCACTTGCCCCCGTTGCTGAAGGACGAGGCCAGCATCTGGTATATCATCACCGTCCCCGACGGCAGCAGCTGCGTCAGGTTCGCCGTCGCCGCCAGAATCGGCCTATCCACCCCGGCCGCCGCCGCCGGTTTGATGAGCGGCGTGTGCCCTGCCTCGATGTCGTCCACGCCACCAGCGGGTGCTGCCATTCGCTCGGCTCACCTGTAATTTCGGATGCTAGCCCGTGTGTGTTTGCTAGCCCGGTAGCTCATTGCTCGCCCATTCGCTCTACTACTTGTATAGGTAGCCGTCCGGTGAAGCCACATGATACTGGTGGTAGTAGTAGTTATTGGCTTATTGCATGCGTGTGATTGTTAATTAGTGCTCCTTGAACATCGGTTGCGTCGTCAAATTAACTGATGATGCTTCTTCACCTTTGACTTTGTAGAAATTAGCCATGTTGATCTGTTCGACTTTGAAGAAATATTAACAATTCCTTCTGATATGAAAAATAACATGAATATCCAATATCGATCCGTACACACATTGCATAGGATGTACGCATAAGCATCAATGATGATATGCAAACTGGCGCTTTATGACTGTGCTGAAAAACTGGATAACTATCCATTTGGATTTCCCAAAAGCGAGCTAAGCCGTATTTAGCATTTCGGCATAAATAAGCAGAGAATCATGCAGCAAATATAACATGACAATTGACATATAACAACTGTGGACGGGGAGTGATCTTCTCCCCGTCCATTCGTGCTAGCCAGGAGTCTGCCAGGGCGGAACTCCGCGCGTTATCATCTACACCTCCGTCACCAGGGGGGCGTCGGCTTCCGGTCCCGAGGAGGCTGAGGAGCAGCCCTTGCGATCTTCTTCTTCACCACCACAACAGTCTACTCCGCCTCTCGGAGTCGTCGGGACAGGCTCAGTGTCCGATATTACTCCTTCGCTGCTGAGGCGCAGCGGGCGTCATTACGTCGGGACTGACGGTTCAGCAGCCACCGACGAGGACTCTATGGTGAAGGCCATGCGTAGGACGGCTGTGCGCAACCTCGACTTCGAAGGTACACCCTCTCGCAAATCTTTTATGTCTTTTGATAAATCCAAAGTATCTTCAAATATCACTAGACTTGGAGTGTCACTAGGACGTAATGAGAAAGAGATAGACTTATCGGTTAGGGCCCTTAAACAAGTGGAGTTCGACCGGCTTACGGTTGCTCCTAAGTTGTCGAGCTTTGTTGACCCTCTCGTGTCAGATGAGGAGGATGAGGATGCTGATGCCAATCATGAAGGCAAGCTTCTCTCTCATTTGGTTAATGACACGACTGAAGTAGACTTTGACGATACTGTACGCGACACTACGCTTTGTGAGCTTATCGCGTCGGTGCGTAAGAATAAGTCTAACTCAGGAAAGAAAAGAGGGCGCTCTTCTAAGAAGGCAAAGGTCTCTAAACAAAAAATTGGTTCAGCATGAGAGGCATGTTTTGGAATAGCAGAGGTGTAGGTGGCTTGGCTAAACACAAACACTTTGCCGATTGTGTAAAGGATCATGCGTTGGACTTCATGGCTATCACTGAGGCGGGCAAACGTGACTTTCCAACACGTGATCTGGACCACTTCTCATGTGGTTTGGACTACGAATGGCACGTCTTACCGCCGACCGGGAGGTCTGGTGGAATATTGCTAGGTATTAACTCTACGTACTTGCAACTATTGTCCACGTCAAAGGGGGAGTATCTTATCAAATTCCACCTTCGAAACAAGTGTGACAATTTCCTTGGGAGCCTGGTAGCTGTATCTGGCGCCGCTCAAGAGGAGTTTAAGTCTGCATTTCTAAAAGAACTTGTTAATACCTGTTGAGACAATCCCCACCCCATGTTAATCGGGGGGATTTTAATATCCTTCGATATCAGCAGGGAAAAAAATGACCGGTTTGATACAAGGTGGCCTTTCCTCTTTAATGCTGTTATCGACAGTCTGGATCTAAGGGAGATCACGATGTCTGGTCGTCAGTATACCTGGGCCAATAACCGATCGGCGCCAACCTTTGAAAAACTTGATCGGGTGCTAGTTACCACCGACTGGGAATATAAATATCCCCTAGCCTCGGTTCGGGCATTAGAAAGAATTGAGGCCTTATCGGATCACGCTCCATTGCTCACCGATTTTGGACAACCAATCCCAAGCTCTGACCGTCACCAATTTAAATTTGAATTGGGATGGCTCACTAGAGAGGGATTTCATGACCTGGTTAAGAAAGTGTGGGCACGCCAGCCTCGCGGTAACACACCCATTCAACGATGGAATAATCGAATTCGCGCATTGCGTCGATTCCTTCGTGGATGGGCCAAGCATACTGCTGGCATCTACAAAAAAGAAAAACTGCGACTATCTACCTTAATTGATTCCCTTGATAAAATAGCGGAGGTGAGGCCTCTGTCTGCAGTTGAGATCGAGCAAAAAAGCAATCTAAACGAGCAGATAGCCTGCCTACTACGTGAGGAAGAGATTTAATGGTACCAACGTTGCAAGGTGATGATAATACGAAATACTTTCAAATGCTTGCCAATGGCAGACATAGAAAGAAACGCATATTCGCCCTTGACCAGGAGGAAGGCCGAATTGAGGGGGACGTACCACTTAGAACTTTTATTACTAAGTATTACAAAGAGCTTTTTGGACCTTCAGCTGAATCAAATTTTCAGCTGGATGAATCCATTACTCATGACATTCCTCAAGTTACGGAAGCGGAAAATGAATTCCTAACCTCCCTGTTCTCTAAGGAGGAAATTCGAACCGCGGTGTTTCAAATGGAACACAACAAGGCTCCGGGTCCGGATGGCTTTCCCGCAGAGTTCTATCAATGTTTTCGGGACGTCATTAAGGCAGACTTGGTTCAGTTGTTTAACCAACTGCATGCTGAAGACCTTGACATTTCTCGTTTAAACTTTGGGGAAATTATCCTATTGCTTAAGATGAAGGAGGCTAGTCGTATTCAACAATATCGTCCGATTTTCCTTCTGAATGTAAGTTTTAAAATCTTTACGAAGGTCGCAACTAATCGGTTGAATGGGGTGGCTGACCATGTCGTGAAACCCACTCAAACAGCATTTATGCAAGGCCGCAACATATTAGATGGAGTGGTCGTCTTGCACGAAACTGTACATGAGCTTCACCGAAAAAAGTTGAATGGTGTCATTCTTAAAATAGATTTTGAAAAAGCCTACGATAAGGTTAAGTGGCCCTTTCTGTTGCAAACTTTGCGCATGAAGGGGTTTTCACAAAAATGGTGTCGTTGGGTAGAGAGCTTTGTCTTTGGAGGCAGTGTGGCTATAAAAGTTAATGATGACGTTGGCAACTATTTTCAGACAAGGAAGGGGCTTCGCCAAGGGGACCCCGCTTCTCCTATTTTGTTTAACATTGTGGCCGACATGCTAGCTACCCTTGTTGAGCGGGCTAAGCTGGACGGTCAAATTAGTGGTGTTATTCCACACTTGGTAGAAGATGGTCTATCTATTCTACAATATGCGGATGACACTATTCTATTCATGGATCATGATCTAGATAAGGCAAGAAATCTCAAGTTGCTCTTATGTGCTTTTGAGGAACTTTCTGGTCTCAAAATTAATTTTCATAAGAGCGAACTTTTTTGCTTTGGCGATGCTGCAGAATCAGCACCTGAGTATGCTGAGATTTTTGGATGCCAGCTCGGGCAGTTTCCGATTCGATATCTGGGTATTCCCATACACTATCGGCGCTTAACTATCGCTGAGTGGAAACATGTGGAAGATAGACTTGAGAAACGCTTAGCCAGTTGGAAGGCCAAGCTCTTGTCTTACGGGGGACGATTGATCTTGATCAATTCAGTTCTAAGCAACATGGTTTTATATATGTTGTCATTCTTCCACCTACCGAAAGGGGTTCTCCAGCGACTAGACTACTTTAGATCCAGATTTTTTTGGCAATGCGATAACGAATCCAAGAAATATCGACTGGCTAGGTGGAGAGTATTATGCAGACCTAAAAGTCAAGGGGGCTGGGAATCCAAGACCTTGAGATTAAAAACATTGCTCTTCTCAGCAAGTGGGTTTACAAACTACTCACTGAGAATGGAGTATGGCAGGAAATCATTCGCAACAAGTATGTGGGATCCAATGCCATTTCTCAAGTTCATTGGAAACCTGGGGATTCGCATTTCTGGAGTGGTGTGATGAAGGCCAAGGAATTCTTTTTCCAATTTGGGACCCTCTCGGTTAGGGACGGTTCTCAGGTTCGATTCTGGGAAGATATCTGGCTAGGGAATAACCCACTAATGGTGCAATATCCGAGCTTGTATAGGATTGTTAGACATAAATTCGTCATAATCAAACAAGTTTTAGGACAAGAAAACCCTGATATTTCTTTCTGTAGTGACCTTTTTGGCCCTCGCCTGGCAGCATGGAATGAATTACTCACTCGCCTGGAGGACATTCAACTGTCAGGTGAGCGGGACATTTTTCGACGGAACTTGCATCAGAATGGCAAATTTTCAGTAAAATTCATGTATGATGCAATGGTTCATTGTGATGTTCCAGTTGATAACAGGAAATTGTGGAAGCTCAAAATCCCTCTAAGAGTGAAGATTTTCCTCTGGTTTCTTAACAGAGGAGCCATCCTAACTAGAGACAATCTGGCACGACGAAACTGGCATGGTTCCAAGACATGTGTCTTTTGCCAACATGACGAGTCTATTAAACACTTATTTTTTGAGTGCAAGTTCGCTCGGGCAGTTTGGGCCATAGTTCAAGTAGCTTCGAATCTATACCCACCACGTAGTGCAGGGAACATGTTCGGCAACTGGTTGCGGGGTATTGATAAACAATTTTCTGCACATATTCTTGTGGGAGTGGTGGCCTTATGCTGGGCACTGTGGCTTACCAGGAATGATGTGATTTTTAATAACAAATGTGTCTCATCTCCTATGCAGGTTATTCATGTGTGTACACGATGGCTCCGTACTTGGTCTATCCTGCAGAGGCCGGAGGACAGAGACCTTATGATGGCGTCTACACGACTGGAGCATACGGCCAGGGAGGTTTTCTACCCCCATGGATGGCGGTGTGACCTACGGATAGGATCTGCCACTCCTTAGGCTGGACATGTTTTTTTGATTGGCATTGTATCAAATTATTTTTTGCTTTTAGGGTACTCTGGACTTTTTTGGCTGTGTGCATCTAGCTATGCAGAGGCCGGGCTTTCTTTCGATGCGATTGTATCACCTCGATATATCTATTCAATGAAATGTCCTTTATCGAAAAAACTGTGGTCCAGCCAAAGAAATATAACAATGACATGGTGTAGTTCATAAAAGCAACTAGCACATAACAAGGACATGGTGCACTGCAGTTCATACTTCATAACAACAACAACTAGCACATAACAAGGACATGGTGTTGTTCATTACATAACTAACACATAGCATCAACTAGCTATAGTACATAACAGCCACACATAGCAACAAGTCACAATCCAGGACATGGTCCAGTTCACTACATAACAAAGAAAAGGTTAGCATCCTGCCAAAGCAACATAATAACTAGCAATTCATAAGTTCATTACGTAACTAACAAGCAAAGCTTGCCATCTACGAGGACAATGTTTTGCGTGTGTACCTCCATGCAGTCTCATTCTATATGTATATATGTGTAAGAGTTGACATAGACATGATAGATGACCTCCGTGCACATTGACCAGTCATGGCTTCATAAATATAATAAGAGTGTAAGCACCCCCAGGATAAGATGAGGGAGGACGCCTCATCTTTGTTCGAACAACATCCGCTCCAGGACATGTATCCGCTTGAGATATCAGCCAGTCCTGGATCAACTGGCATCATTAGTTGTTAACAATATTTTCGTAGACCTAGACTTGGGGTTGGATCGAGGTCCTCCCAATTAATTAACGGAAGCTTGCAGGTCAGTGAGATCAACTTGGTTGTACTTATTAGCTACTCCCTCCGTCCCATAATATAAGAGCGTTTTTAACACTAGTGTGGTGTCAAAAACGCTCTTATATTATGGGGACGGAGGGAGTAGCTACGAGTGAGGTCATAATGACGAAACTCATAACTAATATAGACGCAAAAGTTGCTACCACCGTGTATATTGTCAATGTAATTTGTAAATAGTACTCCTACTACACATATTCAAAATAGAAGGACACCGAACGCTAAGGGCATTTCGATTTGGGAGATTGTTAGCTTGGTTCATCATCCAGCTTAATACATGGCAGATTTGGGGGATTGTTGGGGCGGCTCGTCGTCCAGCTTCAACATAACTCTTCTGCACCGAAGCTCGTCAACTTTCGGCTGGAAGTGTCTTGACTTCAGCTTAACAACAAATTAGGAAGGTGGTGCTATGCTTACCCAGGCAAGGCCTTTTGTGGAATTAATTAACTGATCACCACAATGATTAATTATTCAATAGTTATTGGACCCTGATAAGTGCCACACGTGTGGCACAAACACATGTCAACTCCGAACTTTTTTTATGGCAAGTTTAGCAACGCTAGGATATCAACTTTAGTTGTGAAGTATGACAACTTTCTATTTGGATGACAAGTTTTAGTTTTGTCTTTGGGTTTGGTTTTCTCTTTTCGGATGGCAAATTTAGTTGTAAAAAATGTCAGGGCGGGACTACTTCGTGTCACACGTGTGGCACTTATCATTTGGGTAGTTATTTGCACAACATATCATAGATCAACTTAATCATTTCTTGTTCAATGGATTAAATGAGGGTGGACGTCTTATAATTTGTTCCAACAACAAGCATGCAGATCATGCGTCGATATGAGTGATCAGACAGCTCTCAATCAACTAGCAGACCATTAATTAATTGTTAAACAATGCCTAATTAGACGTAGTTGTGAGAAGCCTTGATGGGCACAGATATTGTTAAATGGGACTTGGGCAGACTTGGCAGAGTAGTAAGCTATGAGAAGACTTTGGAATTGGTCAAGGTCCTAATAAGTAAGAATCTAAGGCTTCGTTTAATCCCAACCCCACCAGGATCGGGCCGAAACCCGGTCGGGATTGGATCCCGACCTACCTTATATGCACGTCCGGTTAACGGGTTAAGCTCGGCCAGGTTTATACCCTCTTTGAAACCGCGCCAAAAGGCCAAGTTCCACCGGGCTTTAACCCACATCCCCAACATGGAACCAAACCCCATGGACTGGACGACAAGCAAATAAGAGCTCATGGAAAGAAAAGGAGGAGAAGGAGAGAGCAACGGTGTCTAAAGTGGCAGGGAAGGACTACATAGAGAGGACAAAAGCTCTCCACCCAAAGAGGACACACCCATCTCCCGCGACGCTGCACCTCCTCCTCTCCCTGCACTAAAGCCTTCTTCGGCTACACCAGCCTTCTCCAGTGTCCCTCTCCACCAATTCTCGATGTTAAATTCCACCCCCTCCTTCTTCTCGGTCCTCCCTCCCCTCTCATGTTGTAGGTTAGGTTGTGTCTAAATCAATGTTCTAGGATATCAGTAACATGCAGCATATCGGTCGGGTGTTGCGTAGGGAATAATCGGCCTATTGGCCTAGTAACTGAATTTATCGGTAGGTTAACTAGGGACATATCAACATCTGAATTTCTTTTCAATGTTGGAGCACTTGTTGCAGTAGAAGCAGTTGTGGGTTGCTACAAATGCCAAATGCAACACATAAATACATACTTGATACCACATAGGAGAGATGCACAATAGTGGCATAATAGCAGAATTATCATATCACAGAGGAGAGGAGTTTTCCTTGTTGTTTGGCGGTGCCATGGAAAGAGGACAAGAGGAGTACACGATGAAGCAGATAGAGGAGTGGAGTGTCTCCGCTGGGGCTTCGGCGACAGCTTCTCACACATGGGACGACATCGGCAACTTCAAGGTGTGTGTGTGTGGGGGGGGGGCGGTGGGGGGGGGCTGCTGCTTCAGTAGACAGAGGAAAAGGGGAACGAGTGGGAGAAGGGAGGGAACAAGGACCAATCCTATATGACGCCTACTAGCGTCATACGGTTGATGCTTCGCTGAAGACTCCTTCGGACGAGCTGGCCCACATAAAGGTTGTTTTGTTTCATTTTTATTTATTTATTTCCCTTTTCAGATTATGGGTTTTACTCTGGGATTTTTCTTTTACTTTTTTTCAGTTTTAACTTTTTAATAGGTTTTCCAATATACGATGAACGTTTTTCTTAATGTACACTGAAGATTTTAACACAGATTGAACTTCTGTAGTATATGGAGAACATTTTTCAAGTACACATTGAACATTTTTTATATGTACGATGAACATCTCTGTTATATACATTGAACCTTTTTAATATACAATGGTATTTTTAATAGACACCAAACATTTTTAATATATCGTGAACTTCTTTTTTAATAGGTACTGAACTTTTGTATAAAACACAAATTGAGAATTTTCTAAAATATATTTTACAACTTTTATTATGATTTTAAAATATCTAGATCGTAAAAAATAATAGTCGGTTTTTTCCACAACCTTGTCATAAATAGGTCTGGTAAAAAATGCCATGATTTTCCCCACATTGTCAACAATCTCAGCATTGTTACATAAAAATGTCGCCTTGTCCACATATTAAGGATTAACGAGTATCCCCATCTAAAAGTAATGACACTAAACTTTATACATTAATAACAAGCCTACCGCATAATATCCAAAGCGCACCGTAAAAACTGAATAAATTAGGCCATGCCATTATTTAACACATACCCTAACCCTAACTGTAGTTCTTGCTACAAACGGCAAGTATAATGCTTACTACATAACATAAGCCTCATACAAACCTACATCCCCTAGTTTTAACAATGGATTTGAGAGAAATGCCAAAAACTAGGGTTTGCCCAAAAGCGAACATTGCCACGAAATAATGAGCTTCCAACAAACCAAACCATGGAGATGGGTGAGGTTACCTCAAGGATGCACGGTGCTCCGGTTCACCGAATAATTGGCACTAATTGGAGGGGAGTTTGGATGGGGGAGAGGCACCAACTAGGGTGGGAGAAGAGGAACAAAGATGGGGGCTGAAATGGGTGGGTGAGTGGCCCACCCACGACATCCCTAGCCACTTTTTTTTCTTTTTGATAAAGGGTGAATTTTATTGACTCAAAATGAAGCATCAAGTGGATACAAACATAATGAGCACACCCCGCCTCTGCATAGCTAGGATGCACACAACCAACACCAACACACATAAATAAACACACCGGCAAAGAACAAAGTCATACAAGACCAAAGCAATGCCTCAACGAGAGAAAAAAACGAAGCGATCCAAATATCGATCAACAATCTACAACAACCATATCCGCACCAACCATATCTTGACACCACAGGGACAACGAGGTTCTTCAACAGCAACGCCTTCAGGAAGGGAACCGCACACAAGTGTTGTCGTAACTGAAACCAAGCGTCAACGGCCAGACTCTAGGTTTTCACCCTGAAGAACAAGTTTGAGCATATCTGAGCAATGCCTTCAACAAGGTAACGACACAAAAACCGTCACCATTGCCAGGTATAACCAACTCAGGTCAAACCTAGGGTTTTTGTCCCGGAACTTGAGACTAGGTACTCGAGAAGCACCACCAACTCGGAGTCAACCATGTGTTTTAGCCACCACTTTTTCACGATCCCATCAGCTACATGTGATGGGCTAAGAATCCTACCACCGCCGATGCGCCACCATACCCTCTGCGCCAAGTCGCTGTCCATAAATCGTACATCAATGAAGAAACTAACTGGTTGAAGTGATATCCGCCAAACCCCCCCACTTAACTCGCCGGGGGCTATCGCCGCCAACCGTCACGTTAGGGTTAGTGGGCTAACACCAACCATGGTCAACCGCAACAAACACTTGGCAATGTCAGCAAGGTCTGTGATGATTGGACAGGTGTGGACCTAGGCCTGCTGCTATTGACTACAACGCCCATCTATCCTACCGCGATCGTAATTGATGACAGACAAAAGGGCCAAAGTGTAAAATACTTTTAAAAATTGATCATTTCCTACTAAACTCGTCATTAAGGATGGAAATAGTGACTTTGGCCCGATGACATTCCTGGCGAGAGCACATGGACAATGAGAGAGGGGATCCATTGCAACATTTTGTGAAACATTTGTCGTGCGTGCATGTACCATTGAGTGCGACGTAACCCATCTATCCTATTTTTCTATCATTACTGACGGTAGACAAAAAGGGTCAGACTGTAAAACACTTTTAAAATTGATCATTTCATATATAACTCATGATTAACTTTTATTATGTCTGGTGTTCGCTGTAATGTCATGATTAAAGATGAATAGATTGAAAGTTTCTTGCAAAAAAAAACCCAATGAGAGCAGTGATTTTGGCCACATATGAGAGGTTGAATCCAACCTAGATGGCATTCTTTTTTCTTGACAGGAGCCTAGCTGGCATTCTTAGTGAGAGCACATTAACACTTAGAGAGAAGATCCACTGTTAGATTTAGTCCAGAGCTTTGCTTCATCTATGTAAAATAACTACAAAAACTAACATAAAGTTAAAAAATTCTCGCGACCTCTCGCACCAAAACCGAGAATCATACCACTAGACCAAACGCCCATCTGCTCTGTTTAACTCCCCCCCCCCCTACAGTGAGGTAAGCAAACTTGGGTCGAACCGTCCTCCCTTCCAGAACCTTCTCTCTCCCCCTTTGAGATAAGCAAGGACTAACTAACGAGAATGAGAACCAGACTAACCTAATCCCTTTTTTCCTTGGTCGCTGCTTCTCAAACTGGTTGCGCGGCCGAGCAAGATTGCCCTCGCCCCCCTTCAGCATTAAACGCAACCTCGTCCGCGCAAGGATTCTCCGCTCACGCTTAGATTGAAACGACGCTGGTCATGAACTTCCCTTGACGGCTGGACCTTGGCGATACGCATTGGATGATGGGAAGTTAAAACGAACTGATCATAGGGAGGTCCTGTTTGGCGCCCTAAGCGCCCCTTAGACTAGTTGCCCCTCGCAGAGGACTTGTAGTGGGCCAGCCCAGTACCTTCCTTTGAAACACAGGAACGTCAAAAGGAATATAAAAAGGTGAACATGATATTTCTCGCGCTAATTTCGGAGAACCAGGGTTCGAACCACGTAGAGGAAGATGCATAGGCCTAGGCAGTACCCACAAGGATGTGCTGATTTGGTTGTCCAGTATAACAAAACATTACTATTTGACCCTTTCTTTTAGTTAACATATTTACCCTTCCTTTTTGTGAGTAACATGTACTATTGTATATCCAACGTAATTAGTATGAAAAAATCATGAAATTTGGAGTGAGCTAGCGAATTTGGAAAAAAAAATCAAGAGCTAAAAAGTCTCGCATTTGAAAAAAATCATCGATTTTGTAGAAAAGTTCGCAAAATTGAAATAGTTCATCGACTTGGAAGAAAAGTTCACAAAATTGAAATAGTTCATCGACTTTGAGAAAAAATCATACATTTTGAAGAAAAGTTCAGATATTTAAAACAGTTCATCATTTTTGAAGAACGTTCATCAAATTTTAAAAAAAAATCATCAAGTTTGGAAAAAAGTTCACAAAAATCGAAAAAAGTTCATCAATTTTGAAAATAATTTCATCGGTTTTGAAAGAGAAATTCACAAATTTGAAAAAAGTTCATCAATTTTGAGAAAACTCAGAAAATTCAAAAAGTTCATCAAATTTGATATTGTTCTTCCAATTTAAAAAATAATTTCATTGATTTAAAAAAATCATGTATTTACAAGCAATTCGTTGAACCTGGTCGTGCAAAAAGGACAAAACAGAATGAAAAAAAAAACGAAAAAAGAGAGAATAAATAGAGGAAAGATTGCACCTTATCAGAACCTGCTACTTGATGGGGTGGTAACACCTGCTCGTAGGGATGAACGAGGTCCCAGGTTCAAGTCGCAACCCGCTCAATCAATTTTTAGCGTTCTAAAAACATAGAAAAAAAACCTCAGGCACTCCCTACATGGGCCGGTCCAGCA
>NC_057814.1:640965240-640994099 GCF_018294505.1 Triticum aestivum
GGGCGACGGGCTCGTCGGCGATCCTCAGCTGGCACTCCTCACACAGCACCTCCCCTGCTTTGAGTTTCCCTTTGTCATTGCCTTGATTTTTTTCCTTTCATTTTTTATGCAGCTCCTACTCCTCCTATGTTTCCTCTGTCTTCCCGCCGTCGAGGCGGCCGACAACAGAAGCATTGATCGTGGCCTCGCCATCAGGGTTGGCGTTGGCGGGGGCATGTTCTTCATCACCGTCCTCGCCGACACCGTTTAGTACTGCTGCCGCCATCAGGCCAAGGCCAAGGCCAACATCGAGACGCCGAGCCCGAAGACCCAGCTCCGGTGGTCGCCCCCGAAGACACGAACCCTGCTCCTGACGCCTCAGAGGAAATCATCATCATCGACCCATTGGTAAATTGTGCTCCAAATCTCTAAAGCTTTTCGGCACCAGCACCTCGTCGATGGTGAGGGGACGACGATGGAGGCGATCAAGCAGCTCCTGCACACCGGCGACGCGGCCAGTAGAATAGGTTAGTTTTCTTCACGACAGGAGAAAAAGAAGGAAAAAAAAAAGAAAAGGGAACAAAGAAAAAGAAGGAAAAAAAAAGGAAGGGGTGTTGCGAGAATCGAACTCGCGACCTCTCGCACCCAAAGTGAGAATCATACCACTAGAGCAAACGCCCAAATCTATGCATAAAACCGCTAATTCCCGTACTAATCCTTTATTTTTACTTGTATTTCTTTTGACGACCTCTACAGCGAGGCGGGAAGATATCTGGTGCTCCCGGAGCACCTAACACCTAAACTTAGGTGCTCCGGGAGCTTCTCCGCCGTTGGATCTAAAATCCAAAGGCCATGCAGCGAGGCGAGGTAAGCAAAGTTGGATCGACCCGTCCTCCCTTCCAGAACCTTCCCTCTCTCCCTCCCCTCTGAGATCCCCCCATGCCGGCGGCGACGGCGATATCGCTCTCTCCGGGGCCCTCCGCCGCCCGACGCCCAACCAATCCCCTACACCGGGCCGCGTCCTCCCCCTCCTGCTTCAACCCGCCGCAGCCGGGGCGGCCGCCGACCGGAGGCGCCGTCGCCGCCTCCGCCGGACGCCGCGTCGCCCGCTGCAAGGCCGCCGGCCCCTCCGCCGCCGACCACGGTACGTGAGACGCAAAATCACACTTGAGATTATTAGAAGTTCCAGCTAGGAATTTCTTGCTTGTCGACGACACTCGTGCCGCTGACGAATCATTTTCAGCACGGGATCTGTGCTACTACATGCTGGTAGATAGGAATAGGAGCAGGAATTGACTCGTGGCATTCCAACTTACCGCCGAATTGAGCAGCTTAATTAGGCACACGCACTCGTGCTTGCTTGTGTATATCTAGTTCAGCAACTTCTAGTAAGCAACACTGGAATTTCACCCCTATGGCCGTATAAGCCTGAAAGAAGCCATACACCTGTGCAGGTGTGCTTCTTGTATATCTGTTCATTCAGCAGTTAGCAGTCACATCTCGCCTCTCGTCCAAACAAACAAATTGACGGAGCAAACTCGTGTGCGGTCAGTGATCGAGTTTCACGCCATCCTAGTTCTTGGCTTTTCGGTCAATACGCTTGCTGCTCTAGTGCATTTTATTGGTAGTGCATTTCACTGCATTTTGTATCGGAACAAGGTCTCAGTTCTGGAGTTACATCACAACTGGAGTATTAGTATGTATAACAGATAACAAGCTCACGTTTCTGTCCTCTGCTTGTAGTGTCACAGTGAACTAGTAGTAAGCTTCTCACCGGGTAGTGGACTGGTGAACTATGTGGTGCCGCATACTGATCCTAGTGCAACTGAAAGCTGCCTCAGGCCTGAGCGTTTTGTCACTTGCTTTCGATTGCTAGCCCCCAGTCCATGTCATCCAAATATACTAGAATCCATGTTCTCGATCCATACATGATTAACCGCATCAGGTTTAGTGTTTGATGTGATTCCACCAGCTAGCATTAGGAGTATAGGACTAGCTTGCTATATCCTATCCTAGTGGTAGTGGAGAGACCAGCCTAGGCACACTTACGCTGTTGTTCATCTTGCCTTGTTCAGCAGTATTCTCAGCAGCACTGAAACGCCACTCGTACAAACCTGTAACCGTACACTTGTCTTGATTGAATTCCTCACTGCATCCTGATCCTATCTACACAAGGTCTCAGCTTTTTGGTTACAGTGCTGCTGCAGTGCGTTTTAGTGGTAGTGCAGTTTACTGCGTTCTGTCCAAAAAGGCCTCAGTTTTGGAGTTGCATTTGCATTGCAACTGCGGAAGTGCATCAGAGATGTAAAGCTTATGTTTCCATCCTCTGCTTGTAGTGCCACAGTGAGCCAGTAAGTTTTCTCACAGGATAATTAACTAGTAACTTTTGCTTCTACTGTAAACATACTAATCCTAGTGCAACAGAAACCTGTGGCAGGCAGGCCTTAGTTATTGTCGCTTATCTTCGATTGCTAGCTCCGAATCAATGGCGTCTGTATTATAGAATCAAGAATTATTGATCCGCAGATGATTAACTGTATCATGCACAAAATAGCGTACCTGCATGATTGCACAATCGGAGTGTTGGATGAATTTTTCTTCTGAAACAAGAAACAAACAATCAGGTTCTCTATATTGATTTGAGTGCCTGTTTGCACTTGCAGTGGGAGATGTGGAGGAGCAGACGTGGGACGAGGTCGTCCTGGGGTGCGAGACAGCGGTGCTGGTCGCGTTCTGGGCGCCATGGTGCGGCCCCTGCCGCCTGATGCACCCCATCATCGCAGACCTGGCCAAGGCCTACGCCGGCAGGCTGAGGTGTCTGAGGGTGAACACGGACGAGAACCAGGAGGTGGCCTCGAGGTATGGCATCAGGAGCATCCCCACCATCCTCATCTTCAAGGACGGCGAGAGAAAGGAGACAGTCATCGGCGCCATTGCAGACACGGCATTGGCCGCCACAGTCGACAGGTTCTTGTGAGCCTACAGTAGCATGCTGTAACATAGTACATGCTGATCCGAGTGAAAAGATTTTGCAACGAGCCTGGCATTCTAGCTCTGCTTCCATGATTTTTTTTGTGAAATCAGACTGAGTTTGCGTGCACAGGGGAATAATTTGCTGTCATCGCTTCTGATTTGATGATAATCAAGCCTGCAAGAGGATGACCAGTTTTAATGGCTGACTATTGTTGGTTGGGCCATATGTATGTTGCTTTCTTGTATATCTGATGGTGGCATTTTTCTCGACGATATCTGATGGTGGCTGTATCTAGTGCTGCAAGTCAAATCATATATTCATATGTAATGGGCAATTCTAATTCTTTGCTCTTCAATGCCCGAGGGCCTCTTTGATTTAAAGTTTCCTTTTTGCATACGAATCTTTCGTAAGAACTTTGAACTGCGTCATATGAAATTTTCTACATAATTAATTCAACCATGGAGTCATCATGAAATTTTCTATTCTCATGTTTTCATAATCAGCCAATCAAAACACCCCAAAGTTTTGTGGCTCAAATTGTAGGGATTCGATCTGCTACTAGCACAATTGTGCTGCTTACATGTGAGCTATACCTCTGCTGCAGCGGCGCTAAGGGGGAGAGACAAAATGATTCCCCGGGGGAACAGTAGATTATGAGCACTACTGCAGAGGTGCTTATGTTGAAAATTTATAGAAAAATTGCAATATGAATGTTCTATGTGCTTCTCAGATTTCCATGGCAGGAAGAAAACATTTTTGTGCCCGAGAGAAAAAAAATTGATTCTCTAAAGTAGGGAAATTATGAGCACTAAATTTGTTGTTTTCACACAAGGCACTAAACATATCTGTTTTTTTTTTCTCATAAAATTTACATGTTCTCTTCCCAAATCCTGTGAGATACGATTATTATTGTTTTGTTCTGGTGCACCTCTCAATTTTCTCGCTTCTTGGCTTTGACATATGTTCAAAACCATACAATTCATAAAAGTTTGGAGATATCCAGAGGAAGCTCACGAAAGTGCGTCGTGAGTTCGAGCAGGAGAAGGCTAATTCTCTGTATCAAGGGCCATCCAGGAGGGAAAAGGGCCTTTCTAGACAGCTTAATGATCTCCTGTTTAAAGAGGAGATTATGGCATGCCAAAGATGAAGGGCGGATTGGCTACATGCCGGTGATCGGAACACTGGTTTTTTTCCATGCACAAGCTTCAAGGAGAAAGCATCACAACAAGTTTTTGGTGCTCAAAAATGTGGATGGGGCGATTCTTGACACAAGGGATGAAATCCAAGCCGAAGTGCAAACTTTTTTACATAAACTTGTATATGGCTTATGAGGTTGTGATTGATGAGGTGTTGCACCAGGTCCCACCTGTGGTGACTAGCGTTATGAATGAGAGGCTGATCCGGCCTTTCTGTGAGGAGGAAGTCAAGCATGCATATTTGCAGTGGCTCCATCTAACGCACCAGGGACCGATGGCTTCAATGTGGGGTTTTACCAACACCATTGGTCTCTGATAAAGGAGAATGTCTCACATGCGGTGTTACATTTTCTGAATGGTGGCCATATGCTGGAGGCTATAAATAAAACCGTAATTGTGTTGATTCCCAAGGTTAAAAATCCGAGAAATATCACTCAATATAGACGCATTTCTCTTTGTAATGTGATATATAAACTTTGCTTAAAGTGTTGGCTAATAGGCTAAGGGAGATCCTTGATGAGATTGTTGCTGAAGAGCAAAGCGCTTTTGTACCAGGTAAACTTATAACTGATAATGTCATCACTGCTTACGAGTGCATCCATGCCATGAAGAGAAAGAAGAGTAAGCAGGGTTAGTGTGCTGTCAAAGTTGACATTAGGAAGGCGTATGATCGCGTGGAATGACCCTATCTTCAAGGAATCATGCTTCAGCTGTTTTTTTTCCTGAAGTTTGGGCGTCTCTGGTCATGAAGGACTTTTCAAGTTAAGATGAACGGGGAACTCCTACCATCATTTTACCCTTCTAGAGGTATAAGGCAAAGTGACCCACTCCCCCAATCTCTTTCTGTTTTGTGGGGAAGGGTTATCATGCCTTCTCAAGAATTATGATGGTGGATGGGTTCATAGAGGCATTTGGCGAGGTTTGAAATCCCCATGGATTTCACATCTTTTTTTTGCAGATGACTGTGTATTTTTTAGGAAGCAGATTCCAGAAGTGCACAACGACTGAATGATATTCTGCAAGCATATAGTTTGGGCTCTGGTTAGTGTGTTAGTAAGGCCAACAGTTATGTGCTTTTTAGCCCAAATTGCGGGGCATCTGTGAGGGCAGGAGTCAGATACAACTTGCAGATTCATAGAGAAGCTCTGGCAGAGAAGTACCTGGGACTACCAACGGCGACGGGTAGGATTATGGGGCAGAATTTTATTCATTACCGCGAGCAGGCTAGATCAAGGGTGCAGGGATACTGTGAGAAATTGATGTCATGTGCGGCAAAATTGGTTCTTCTTAAGGCTTTCAAGCTCACAAAAGGCTTATGCCAGAAAGTGACGACAGTTATGTCAAAGGATGGATCACTTACAAGAGGGGAATGCACTTGCAGTCATGGGAGAAGATGCCGATATCAAAGGCGAAGGGCGGGCTTGGCTTTCTGAGACCTACAGATGTCCAATGATGCTAAGCTTCCGAAACATGCATGGCACCTGATTGACAAGCCCGAGAGCATGTGTTCAGAGTCCTTAGGGGACGTTACTATCTTGATGGAGATTTCTTGCAGGCAGGATGCCCTGCCGGCGCCTCCACTACGTGGAAGGCCATCATTTACAGGCAGAGAGGTGCTCAAGAAAGGCCTCATCCGAAGAGTTGGAGATGGTTTGACAACGGAAGTTTGGCATGATAACTGGATTCAAAATGCTACTTCCTTCAAACCATTTTATATGAGTGATGAACGTGTGGGAAATCCTTAAGGAGTCAACCCCCTAAAACTCCTATGGAAAATCAAAGAAGCCCTAGACAGATTGCATAGCACGGGCAGCAACTTCGACGGCCGGCACAGTGGAGGCAACAACCGGAGACCGGCAGACCGGGCACGTCCTGTGAGACCAGAGCCACTCATCGATGCACCGGTCATGGAAGAGGTGCGTGCACGCCGGCAGCTGCTTCACCACCTCCTTGGGCCTGACCTCGGCGAGGCACACCGCGCACTCGTGGCTCTCTCCGCCGCCGCACCTCAGCTTCTCGTACTTGTACACGGGCAGGCCGGCGATCGCCGCCCGGCCTAGCCCCACGGCCGGTTCCCGTGGAAGTGCTGCCATGGACTGGTCCCTCTCCGGTTGTTGCGGGAGCTGGCGATGCGGCCTAGCGCCAGAGCGCAGGCGCTCGCACAGCCCGACGACGAAGAGGAAGGCGAGCAGAACGCTGCCGATGCCTACATTGGTTCGCCAGGGGACGCCGGAGAGTTGCAGTATGCCGCACGTCAAGGCCACCGGAGCAACGACGATGAACACGAGCTTGAGCGGCATGCAGGCGACCGAATCACGCCGGTTCCAATGCTATCGGTCTGTAGTTTGAGCTTCCTATAGAATCCTATAGTTAGTTTGGTTCAGGTGTGTGCTGGTGTCTTGTCTTTTCACGCGGCGTGTGTTGTCTGACTGCAAGAGCTCATCGATGTCGACAAGCTGGCCATCTTGGAGTTTACGTGCTCGTACTTTTGATCAGCCAAAATTACCGTAACATGCACATGTGTGTGTCATCATGGTGTGTATGTGTGTGTCATCCTGGTGGTCAGGAAGACCGCAAGAGACAATTTGCAGCGTACTGAATTATGTTTCGATGATCACAAGGAGGAGGATCTCTGCAGTTGTTATTCTGAAGGCAAGGCCATGCAATTGATAAATATCACCCATTTGCTTTCAGTTAGATGTTCAAGAAAGCAAATCAACATATGGTTGGATGGTTAAAAGGACAGTGGTATCTCTAGTCCACCAGGTTCATGTCCTAGACTTGACATTGGTCATTGCATTTTTCTGGATATATTTCAGGCTTTCTGGCAATGTGTGTTCAGTGGTAGGAGACATTCCCGAAGGTGCTCATAGGGGTGAGGTGTGCATGCGTGCCTTCATAGGGATGAGTATATGTTCGTATGCATTAGCGTCTGCGTTTGTACTGTGTTAAAGAAGTTAGATGATCAGGGTCTCTTATGTACGAGAGTATCGCAAAGAAACAGTCAGATTTAGCAGTTAAACATGTCAATATTTTGTTCAAAATCAGAGGGAGGAGAGGTCCATGGTTAGAAATAGGGGAGAAAGATTAGTGGAGACTGAGAGAGGGGTCCGCAAGATTCAATCCATAAAGAGTTATCTGGTGTATAGATGTCATCGCTGCAAAAGCTTTGGAACCGAGATTCGGCCTGCACCTAACGCAAACGGCAGGTTGTGGTCGCCTTGTTATTAATTCTGACAACCTTAAGGTCACTAAAATCATAAAGAATGATGGAAGATCAGCGGGACCGGCGGTGGCTGTTTTTTTATGATTGTTATCATGTTGCTTATGTTCTTCCTCTTACTAGCTCCAGACACTATAATAGGAAAGCGACATGGCTCAATTTTGTAGTAGTGCTTGGTTGGATGAGCCCTCTAGCGAGATTATTCCTTTCCTTATTGATGATGTAATTGTTCTGTGGGAGTATAACAAAGTGGGCTGTTTTGGTAACTGTATTTGTAGCATAAGGAGTACATTGGTACCAGTGGAGGAGGGCGACCACTACGGCTAGAAAGTTTGAGGGCGGCGGCCATGGAGCAGACGAGATGGAGAGGGGAGGCGAACTGGGGAATTGTTCTAGGGCTTCTCGCTTCTGTATATCTCTCTGGGCCTCTTTCTTGTAGGCTCATACCACACAGAAAAATTGAGTTGGTGCGCTGCTTCTCATCTTGCCGCGCGAGAAAGTTTCGTTCGAGGCGTCAAAGGAAAAAAAACCGCGAGGTAATAGTTTTTGGCACAAAAGCCAGTTTCATGGTGGAGCAATGGCGGGCTGGCCCCAAACATTTTTCCTGTGGGCTGGACACTCACAGGACAATATTCTCCTGTGGGGTATTTTTGTTCCTATAGGAAAATATGCAGTTTTCCTTGGGCCGCAGTTTTGCTCGCCAAGAAAATTGTATTCCTGGGAGGGAAAGAGCCTCACAGTAATAGGAAAAGTGCAGTTTCCGGAAGTGAACAAACAATTTGTAAGAAAGTTTGACCGAGGATAAAATTAGAACAATTAGTTATTTTATTAGTTGCAGGGGTAAAGAGTATTGTTTGTACATGGGTCGATACGGTAATTTTGTTTACTACTCTCTCAGTTCCTAAATATTTGTCCTTTTAAAGATTTCAACATGTGCCTACATACGGAGCAAAATGAATGCATCTACACTCTAAAATATGTCTATATACATCCGTATGTGGTAGTCCATTTGAAATCTCTAAAAAAACAAATATTTAGGAACGGAGGGAGTAGTTATTAGCATACAAACAGCCAGGGTCTTGTTGTGATATGCCATAAATTTTGAAACGGAGAGAGTGTACGGTTTGGTTACAAAACAAATACGTATCAATTTGCTTGATTTTTCGTTGCAAAAAAAAACTGCTTCGTTTTTTTAAAAGAAAAAAGGGAGGTAATTTTCCTCCAGTAGAAACGGAAAGTGGTAAGCCCCGATCGACAAACCCCAAATCCTCCGATCCACCACAATGGCGCCGCCGGCGCCGCCCAACAGCCCCGACGGCGACGCCCCGCCGGCCATGGAGTCCCAGGAGGCCCTCCCGGAACACGTCGTCGATGACATCTTCCTCCGCCTCACCACGGCCGAGGACCTCGCCCGCGCATCCATGGCCAGCGCATCCTTCCGCCGCATCATCGCCGCCCGCTCCTTCCTCCGCCGCTTCCGCGCCCTCCACCGGCCGCCTCTCCTGGGAGTACTCGCGTACGAATCGTCCCAAAGGGCCAACCTCTCGGTCTCCTTCCTCCCGGCCCAGCCGCCCCACCCCGCCGCGGCGGCCGCCGCCCACACCCTCGCCAAGGCCGACTTCTCCTGCTCCTTCCTCCCCTCCCCGGAGCTGTGGATCAACTGTGACTTCCGCGACGGCCGCGCCCTCCTCTCCAAGCATGAGGATTTCCTGGCCAACCTCGCCGTGTGCGACCCACTGCACCGGCGCTACGTCCTGCTACCTGCCCTCCCTGACGACCTGGCTGCCCTAACCAGGCAGCTGGATGTCATACATTGTCACCCCTTCCTTGCCCCTGCCGGCCAGGACAGGGGCGACAATGCCGACGCTCCACCGGGCTTCAGGGTCATGTGCTTGCTCAGGTGCTCGAGCACGCTGATCCTCTTCATCTTCTCTTCGTCGGGTGCCCGTGCCGGCCAATGGCGCACTGTTACATTTGGTGGTTGGGGCGCCTTGATGGCAGGACACGTCGGCGTGGATTTCTTCCTGGCTACTCTATCCACGCGTCGCCATTATGCTCACGGACGCTTTTATTGGGAGATACCTTATACCCGCAAGCTGCTCGTGTTCGACACGCGCACGGAGGATTTCTCTTCTCTCAGCACTCCACGTGGCCATTATCAGATGGTCTTTGTGGAGGCAATGGAAGGAAGGCTTGGGATGTTTAGCCGCAGCATTGAAGATGATGGAAAACACCTCTTGTATGACATTTTGCAGGATAATGGGGATGGCACGAACCAGTGGCGAAGGGAGGACGTAATCTCGGTGCCATATAAATATCACTATGACATCATCGGTGTTGCGGGGGGATGCTTACTTCTACATGGGAATGTAGACAACCCGGAGTCTCCAGAATTCCACTTCAGCTCTTATTCACTGGATCTGCAGACTATGAAGCTTAAGTGGTTTCGTGGGACTCAGTCCTTGTACTTCTCCCCACACACCCATCTGTATGCGGGTTTCCCGCCATCCTTGTCTCCACCAACTATTTGAAGGGGTAAGCTTGCTTCTAGTTTTTAATTGTATTCTTTGTGGCATACCATATATGGTTGGTATTGCAATATGATACTAGTATTAGTTAATTTCATGGTACCATCCTCTCACATTCTACTAATTTTAGCACACAGTCCTCACTACCAAAGGGGTGTCCAAGTTATCTTCTGCCATTATAATCCTGTTGGTATCTTACGGTGCTTATTAGATGATATTATGATGCTTTTACTTATACAGACTATGCAATTGGAAAGATATGAAACTTAGGAAAGCAAGAAATACTTCTTTCTCATCTTATTAATATCCATGATGTCATTATAAGGCTGTCATATAAATAAAAGAAATCATCAAAGCAGTGTCATACTATCCCTACTATAGTAAGCTGGAGACGCCAGATCGAGGAAGAGGATGCGGGCAGGCATCAGATACGAGTGGCACCGAGAAGGGACCGCTTCTAGAGATCTGCGTGCTTGTACATACAAGGGCCCGCCGCAGCGCTGTAGAGGGTGGCTGGCCGCCGCGAATATTGGAGGGACTGCCGCCAGGGCCAGCACGTGAGCAGCAGCAACACCGAAGCAAGAAGAGTGGGGTGGGGAGCACACGAGCGCTGCAGCCTGCAGGACGGTCCCGTAAGCGCGAATGTTGCACAAGCTTTGCTTGGCGGCGCCAAGGAGTAGGAGGCGAGTGAGTGGCAGCGGGGTCGGGGAGGGGTTAGGGTTTTGCCAGTGCTGCTCGGATGGAGTTGCTTTTATAATGTTATATTAAGCTGGATTTGGACTTTGATAACGCTAGTTGCTTAAAGCATTTCTAGCAGATCCCCTAAACTTAATCCCTCAAACCTTCTTCCTATCCCCAAAAGTCAAAAAAAATTGAGGGATCAAACTTTTCCTTACCTAGAAGATGCCCTATACTTTAATCCCATAAAAAATTGAACACAAATTTTTAATAAGATTCTATTAAGCTGGTTTTTGACATGTATTGTTTTTCTTTTTCGGTTGAGGTACATTTCTGTACATAGGTAATGCTACCTAGCTCCACTTTTAGTTTGCTTGATGTTAACCCCTTAGCTTTCAATAGGTCTTTGTCCTGAACATGCTCATGCCATTTCTGATTCATTGCATTACATTGTAGTATCTTTTTAATAAGAGTCAACTGTATAAGGACAGGGTATCGGTGACATCAGTAGCAGCAAGCACCACCTTTTATCATAACTAACGCTAAAAGTGATTTTAGAGTTGTTAAGAAAATTACCCTCAAATACAGAAGACGGCTCCAAATAAACAGTGTGTCCATATCCAAAGCTGATATGAGTGGAATTTAGTCAATATGCATTACTCTAATATAGGTGAATAGGAGAGAATGTCTATGCTGGATGGGGATCCATCTGTGAACCATCTATTGTTGAGTACTCTTGTGCTTTGCTGCGTGCGCCATGCATTTCTAATGGAGTCCCATTAAGCTGGTGAGAGCGTGAGACTCATGGTTCAATTATCGCAAAATGTAGTGCTGGTGCTGGTCATTAATCTGGCCGCGAGCATCAGCAACACCAAAGCGAGAAGGGGAGGGGGGGAGCCCACGAGCGCTGTAAGACGGCCCCTCGGCGCGGACATTGACGAGCTTTGCTTGGCCGCGCCCTTTGACAACGCCAAGGAGTAGGAGGGGAGTGGGTGGCAGCACGGTCGGGGAGGCATTAGGGTTTCGCTAGTGCTGCTCGGATGTAGTTGCTTGGAAAGTTATGAAACTTAGGAAAGCAAGAAATACTTCTTTCTCATTTTATTAATATGCATGGTCATTATAAGACTGTCATATAAATAGAAGAAATCATCAAAGCAGTGTCATACTATCCCTACTATAGTACGCTGGAGATGCCAGATTGTGGAAGAGGATGTGGACGGGCGTCAGATTTAAGTAGCACCGAGAAAGGGCCGCTTCCAGGGATCTGCTGCTCGCTCGGACATACAGTGTCCAGCTGCAGCGCTGCAAAGGGTGGTTGGCCCGCACAAATATTGGAGGGACTGCTGCCTTGGCCGGCACGCAAGCAGCAGCAACACCGAAACGAGAAGGGGAGGGGGGAGCTCACGAGCTCTGTAAGACGGCCCCGTCAGCGTGAACGTTGCACGAGCTTTGTTTTGCAGCGCCGTTTGAATACGCCAAGGATTAGGAGGGACGAAGTAGGTGGCAGCGGGGACGGGGAGGGGTTAGGGTTTGCCAGTGCTGCTCGGATGGAGTTGCTTTTATAATGTTCTATTAAGCTGGATTTGGACTTGGATAGCGCTAGTTGCTTAAAGCATTTCTAGCAGATCCCCTAAACTTAATCCCTCAAACCTTCTTCCTATCCCCAAAAGTTAAAGAAATTGAGGGATTAAACCTTTCCTTACCTAGAAGATGCCCTATAATTTAATCCCATAAAAAAACTGAACACAAATTTTTAATAAGTTTTTATTAAACTGGTTTTTGACACGTATTTTTTTCCGGTTAATATACGTTTGTGTACATAGGTAATGCTACCTAATTCCACTTTTAGTTGCTTGACGTTAACCCCTTAGGTTTCAATAGGCCTTTGTCCTGAACATGCTCATGCCATTTCCAATTCATTGCATTACATAGTAGTATCTTTTTTAAAAAATTCAACTGTATAAGGGCAGGGTATTGGTGACATCAATAGCAGCAAGCACCACCTTTTATCAAAACTAACGCTAAAAGTGATTTTAGAGTTGTTAAGAAAATTATCCTCAAATACAGAAGACAGCTCCAAATAAACAGTGTGTCCATATCCAAAGCTAATATGAGTGGGGAATTTAGTCAACATGCATTACTCTAATAGGTGAACAGGACTACAGGAGAGAATGTCTATGTTGCATTGGATGTCTGTGAACCATCTATTGTTGAGTACTCTTCTGCTTTGCTGTGTGCACCATGCATTTCTAATGGAGTCCCATTTCTAATGGAGACTCATGGTTCAGTTTTCCTAAAATGTGGTGGTCCTTAGCCTGCCGGGAGTGACATAATAATACATGGTGTATTATGCATGCCATTTATCAGTTCATGTAATGATGGTTCCTGTATTGCATGCTATCATTTATCTACAAGAGTCTGTCATTATGCTTATAAATAGCAATATTTGAACTAAAACCACTGGAACGGAGGGAGTAGTAGTTTTTTTCGTGCCATGCAGTTTTATATCGCTTCACACATGACTCAAGAGTAGGGGTACCTCAAGAGGTTTCATGGTGCTGCTGATCGTGGCGTTGCTGACTAATTGTGTGTCTTGGTAATAACGGTAAGAAGAAAATTTGCATACTTGCCTGCATCCAGATTGATAGGCGACTTAAACAGTTACAATTAGATGGTTATGCTGCTGATTTCTGTTGTATCTCTTCTGAGATACCGGACCTTTGTATGCACTGAACTTTCTGGGTTTTATGTTTAGTGGAACCGGGAGGGCCCCTGGCCCCTCCTGAGTCCTCATGATCTAAGAAAGTGGTTATGCTGCTGTGAAAAAAATGCATTTCGGATGCCAACGCATGCTGCTAACATATATATGCCCAGTAAAAATG
This sequence comes from Triticum aestivum, assembly GCF_018294505.1. NCBI lineage: Eukaryota > Viridiplantae > Streptophyta > Magnoliopsida > Poales > Poaceae > Triticum > Triticum aestivum. The sequence goes on from NC_057814.1 coordinate 640,978,701, forward strand.
TCTGCACTTACAATTACATGGTTATTTATCTGTCCAGCCAACTTTTGAAAACAAAACATGTTTGCACATTTCTGGTTTTGTAAACTATATGCTCCTCCAAAAGTATCTAGGTGATTTAATTCGTCAATCTAACGAGAGTGGTTTCTCGTCCACATGCTATTGTTGCAGGGCCTAATGGGGCTGCTGGTGCTGGTCATTGCAAGGACACATCCATACTCAAGCAAAAAACTTTCTTGACTAATTGGCTTTTCTGGTCTCCAGTCATTGTGATGGCATGCCATGGTCAGCTGGTTGGTAATGCATCGACAGTCCATAGGCCTACTTTCTCAAGCTAGTGTTAATTCCAATATGCATGTTTCCTTTCCAGTTACAACGATTTATTTGGACTCGATGGAATAACTATGTATGTGTTTTAACTGTTGTTACATGGTGAATTAGTACTTGATTAGACAAATCTGAAGACATGTTTGCACATATTTTCCTATTTGGTCAGTGGATTAGAAAGGTTAGAGACAGAGAGAAAAGTCCCCAATATTTTGTTCATCCAACTGAATGACATGAATGGATGTGGTCACTTTCGGAATATAATTAACATGGTTTCCCTTTCAAAAATCAATCTAAAACTAAAATACTTACATCGGCAATCCAAACAAATATATTTAAAAGTCTCATATTCTCAATCTTCTTGTTCAAGTTGCATTCTTCGTTTACTTTGACACAATCATTATGTGAAAAATATTGTTCTTGACGGTACTAGAACTCATTTCATCAGACAGAAAAAATCCAAAATAAATAACAACAGTTTTATAAAATAATTATACGCTTTAAAGATGTTGCCCGTGCATTCTCGTGTGTGGCTACGCTAGTTTTCATCTGAAAAATGGTTACTTTTTTGTGCTCTCGAGAGAGGAAAAGACAAACTTTGGTTCTCTAGAAAAGCAAAATGGCATTAGCACTAGATTTAGCATTTTCGCACGAAACACAAAAGTCGTCATTTATTCAATGAAATTTGCATCCATACAAAGGACTGAAAAAATTGGATGTCTATTTTATATGGCATATGGATTACTTGCACAAGGGAGCACATGGCCCCCGGTGCTTTGAATCTTCTCGCTCCTTGGCCTCGACACATACGCAAAATCACACATTTCAATCGGCTATTAACAAACAAATTTTGGATCATACCAACCGTCTAATTCCTAGAATAATTGCTCAGGATTACCCGCTATGCCACACATAAGTGAAAACGACTCGGTTTTCTTTTCAAAGTCACCGTCGTACTCAGATCTTTCATAGATATGATACCGATATAAATCACGCACACACTAACGTCGTAGTGGCTGCAGCCTATCTCTCCCACCCAGAAGACCACAGTTTGAATCCCAAGTTCCACCTTTTTTTCCCCACTCTTTTTTCTCTCATGCACTACCTCCCCCCTCGTATGTGTTCATGGGCCGGGCCGTGGGGCGTGGTGCCCCATTTTTTTTCCATTTCGTTTTCGTCTTCTCTTTTCTTATTTCTGTTTTTCTATTTCTTCTTTAAATTAATTCGAGATTTAAAAATTACAAAAAGTTGCAACTTTTGAAAAAAAATGTTTGAGAAATCATAAAATGTTTATGAATTAAAAAACTGTTCGAAACATCATAAAGTTTTGGTGGTTTCAAAAAATGTTGGAAAGTTATGAAAATAATCACAATTTGGAAAAAAAAGTGTCGGGGAATCAAACCAAATTCTTGACTTTGAAAAAATGATCGTGTATTCAAAACGTATTCATGAATTTTAAAAATGTCCATGAAATTTTAGAAAATACTCAAAAAATTGAACTTTTTAGTGAATTTTAATTTTTTGCCCTAATTTTAAAAAATCATTGATTTAGAAAATGTTTATGAATTCAAAAACTATTCATGTATTCAATAAAGGTTCATCTAAACAAAAAAAAGTTTGTGATTTTTTTAAAAAATATTTGTCGATTCAAAAAACTGTCCGCCGTTTCAAAAGTCTTTTGTGTCTAGGTTTTGATTAGTTTTAGGAAAGTCTTTATATGTCTAGGTGTTGGGAGTAGTTCGTGGTAGATGAGATTTATTTTTGAAGTTTTAAACATTTCCTTGCACTACACAATGACAAGTGTGTCGTGCGGTGGCAAGCTCATTGCCTTGGGATTTACCACGTCGAATGCATCACGATCACGTGGACATCACGTCCATCATCAGTGAGGGGTCGGAAGAAAGATAAATGGCAAAATGATGAGCCACCGTGTCAAAATAGAGGACGCTCATATGTCGGGGTACTCGAGCCGACATATGTTGGGGTACTTTAGCCATACCGACACCCCAACCACCACTCGAGCCGCCAGCGACCGCCCTGTCCCAAAGAATACCAGATCGGAGACCAAGTAGCACTAGGCCGGGGAAAGGGGGAGGAGTAGGAGTGGATCGAATCCAAATCTAGCACTCCCATCGCCGGCCACAAAGGACCACGAAGAGCCCATGCCATCCCTCTTGTCAGAATAAGCCGTCAGATCCATAGATGATGAAGCCTGAAGTGACAGCCCAAGATCCAAGGTGCCACGGATATAGCGCAGAATGCGCTTGACTGCGGTCCAGTGGGCATCACGGGGAGCATGCATATGAAGGCACACCTGCTGAACAGCGTACTGGAGCTCCGGACGAGTAAGAGTGAGGTACTGAAGAGCACCAACAATCGACCTGTAGAATGGAGCATCTGAAGCAGGAGAACCATCTGTGGCAGAGAGCTTGGCCTTCGTATCGACAGGTGTGGCAGCCGGTTTGCAATTAAGCATCCCGGCACGGTCCAGAAGCTCATGAGCATACTTCCGCTGATGAAGAAAGAAGCCATCTGCTCGACGAATAACCTTGATCCCGAGGAAATAGTGCAGAGGACCTAAGTCCTTAATGGCAAACTCAGCACGAAGACGATCCGTGAGCTGTCGAAGAAGGGCAGTCGAGCATGCTGTCAAGATGATGTCGTCGACATAAAGCAGTAGAAAAGCAGTAGCATCACCCTGGTGGTAGACAAATAGTGAAGCATCGGAGCGAGTGGAGCGGAAGCCAAGCTGAGTAAGAAATGCTGCGATGCACTGGTACCACGCGCGAGGAGCTTGCTTGAGCCCGTACAGAGATCGAGAAAGCAAGCACACATGATCCGGAGAAGACTCATCCACGAACCCAGTCGGCTGCTGACAGAACACCTGTTCCTCAAGATGCCCATGAAGAAAAGCATTCGAAACATCCATCTGGTGCACGGGCCAGGAGCGAGAGACCGCTAGCTGAAGGACAGTCCGAATCGTCCCGGGTTTGACAACCGGGGCGAAAGTGTCTGTGAAATCAACGCCTACTCGTTGACGAAAACCCCGAACGACCCAACGGGCCTTGTGTCGGTCAAGAGTACCATCCGGATGAAACTTGTGCTTGAACACCCACTTCCCGGTGATGATGTTGGCCCGAGGGGGACGGGGAACGAGCTGCCAAGTGTGATTGCGTTGCAATGCGTCAAATTCCTCCTTCATCGCGGCGAACCACATGGGATCACGAAGCGCGGAACGGGCGGAGGTCGGCAGGGGTGACGGTGACGAGGAAGACGTCGAAGCCACGCAGGTGTACTCATCCGGAGGGTAGCGAGTGCTCGGCCGATGGACACCCAGGCGCGACCGAGTGACAGGGCCAACGGGTGGTGGCACAACAGCAGACACCGGGGCCGGCGCCAAATCTGGCGGTGAAGAAGCCGGCGACACGCCCGGCTGCGAAGAAGTCGGGGGAGAAGCGGGCGATCCCGGCGGGCGAGCTGGCACAACAGCCGGCAAGACCGGCGAGGCTGGCGCTGAAGCCCGCGAAGAAGAGGCCGGAGAGGCCGGCTCAGAAGCCGGCGCGGCGCCCGGCGATGAAGCAGCTGGAGAGGCCGGCGCAGAGGCCGGCGCGGGGCCCGGGGATGAAGCAGCCGGGGAGGCCGGCGTGGAGGCCGGCTCGTAGGTCGGTGAGCCTGGCGAAGCAGCGGGCAGGAGCCGGAGTGCCGTGCGTCCAGGGGGCGCCCTACGCCGTGGGGCAAAGCCAGGGCGGACAGGGTCGGCCAAAGAGGGGCCGGGCGCCGATGAAGAAGCCGCCTGCTGTTCCTGTTTAAAAGGAAAACACAACTCGTCGAAATAAACATGTCGGGATGTGATGACACGGTGGGAAACCGGATCATAGCATCTATAGCCCTTGGTGTTAGCCGGGTAACCGAGGAAGACACACGGAAGGGAATGAGGGGCAAGTTTATGAGGAGAGGTGGCGGCAATACTAGGATAACAAAGACAACCGAAAATACGAAGACCGTCGTATGAAGGAGGAGACCCGAAGAGGAGGTGGTGAGGTGTAAAGTTCCACCGGGTGCGACAGGGACGAAGGTTAATGAGTAGGGTGGCAGTAGCGAGAGCGTCGGGCCAGAAGCGAGGTGGCATGTATGCGTGGAAGAGGAGGGTACGGACGCAATCGTTAAGAGTGCGAAGAATGCGTTCCGCCCGACCATTCTGCTGTGAAGTATATGGACAGGTAAGACGAAAAACAGTGCCATGTGTGGAGAGAAGATTGCGGATGGTGGTGTTGTCGAATTCTTTTCCGTTGTCAGTTTGCAAAGCTAGAATGGGACGACCAAATTGCGTAGATACGTAAGAGTAGAAGGCCGTAAGAGTGGCAGCAACTTCGGACTTCTTACGTAATGGAAAGGTCCACACAAAGTGAGAGTAGTCATCCAAAATAACAAGATAATATGAGAATCCAGTATTACTAGCAACAGGAGAGGTCCAGACATCACTATGGATTAACTCAAAGGGTAACGACGCAACCGTGGATGAAGCACTAAAGGGAAGGCGAACATGTTTGCCCAGACGGCATGCGTGACAAGAGTGCGCATCCGTTTTATTACATGTAAAAGAAAAATCCCTAATAATGTGACGAAGAGCGGTGGAGCTAGGATGACCGAGACGGGCGTGCCAAAGATCAACGCCGGCGGAGAGTGCAACTGGTCCAGCATGTGAAGATGATGGAGGCTGGACAGAGTATGTATCGCCGGGACTGTCACACCGGTGAAGAACCATCCGGGTGAGGGCGTCCTTAACAGAAAAACCAACTTCGTCAAATTCCACAGTTACAGAGTTATCTCGAGAAAGTTTACGAACACAGACTAAATTCTGGATGAGTTCAGGAGACACAAGAACATTATTGAGATAAAGTGGTCTAGAGTTCGAAGGAAAACTGGTAGAACCAATATGAGTGATAGGGAGACCAGCACCATTACCGACAATGATACGAGAAGAAGTGTGAATAGGAGACGCAGAAGAGAGGTTACCCGGGTAAGCGACCATGTGCGAAGATGCACCGGTGTCCATAAACCAATCGCCACCGCCGGAATAAGCCCCGACCGGAGGCTGCTGATGAAGAGCAGCAAGTAGGGCCGGATCATAAGAGACCGGCGCGGGATAGCCGGAGGGGCCGGTCACGCCTGTGTTGGTGGTTGGCCCGCCATAGCCAACCGGAGCAGGAGAGTAGTAGGCCGGTGGAGCGACCGGACCGGGTTGCGGACCGGCGAAGAATGCCTGATGGCTGGAGGGACCGGGCCCAAGGAGGCTCGGAGCGGGTGGGCGGGGCACGGGCATGGTGTAGGCGTGCACAAACCCTGTCCAGGGGTTGTGGCCACCCCCCCAAGGCGGCGGCGGCTGCTGCTGGACAGGCCCAGGGCGCGGCTGTTGCTGCTGCGTCTGGCCTTTGCCGCGGCCGCGGCGCCCCTGGCGCTGCTGCTGCTGGGGCTGCTGCTGCGGCGGTTGTTGAGGAAGAGCCGCAGGAGGAGCCGGTGGCCGCTGCTGGTAGGGGGCGCCGTAGGCGCCTGGCGGCGCGGAAGGCGTCGGTGGCCGGGGCGCCTGGTACGGCGCTGGGAAGCCGGGAGGCACGCCTGAGGGCGCGGGGCCACCGCGCGAGTAGCCAACGGCGAAGGCGGTATGAACGGCACGGGAGCGAAGATGCTTCAACCGGCGTTCCTCGAGACGAAGATAAGCCACCGCCCGCTCGTAGGTAGGGTTCGTCATGAGGGTGAGGTTGGAGGCGGCGTTGCCGAGATCCTCATTGAGGCCGGCGGTGAGGGTGGAGAGGAGCAACTCGTCGCCCACCTTGAAGCCGATGTCATTGAGCTCGTCGGAGAGGGTCTTGAGACGCATGCAGAAGGCGTCGACGGAGGAGTCGTTTTGATGGCACCCGAAGAACTCCTGCTGCAGGAAGACGATCCGTTGGAGCTTGTTGTCGGTGAAGAGGCCGACGATCTTGTTCCACACCGTGCATGCATCATCCTTGTCGCGAACGACGGTGTGGAAGATGTCCTTGGACACGGTGAGGAAGAGCCACCTGATGATGGTGGCGTCGATCGCTAGCCAGTCGGCGTCACGGTTCAGGACGAAGAGGTTGGTTGTGCCGTCGATGTGGTCCTGCAGGTTATACTCACGAAAGAGGAGATTGAAGTATGTCTTCCAAGCATAAAAATTCGCCTTGTTGTGGGAGAGGATGACCGGAACGCGACGTTCGATGGGAACATCGCGGATGTAGGCAGGATCGGGAAGAGTGGCGGCGGTGGAGCCGGCGGAAGAGTCGAAGGGATTCGGTGGCTTCACGACCGGAGGAGTAGAGGCGGCGGACCGGTCGGAGAGGTTGGATCCCGACATGGCAGGAGCTAGGGTTAGGGTTTGTAGTGGCTAGGGGTGGGAGAGGCGCGGGGTGATCGCGGGGGCGGGAACGGAAGCAGTGGGGAAGGTGGCATGGCGGCGGCGAGTAGTCGGCGGCGCGGGCGTGCGAGGGAACTAGCGGCGGCGGCTGGGAAGCGACGGCGACGCGGCTAGGATAGAGGATCGGAGGAAGGCTGATACCATGTAGAAGGTTATGCAACTCACGACATATTGATCGGGTGCAATATGCACGTATATATAAGTACAAAGGATAGCCACGTCCTCAACTATACATGGAAGGAGGAGGGCTTGTTGTACAAGAAATACGCATATGAATCTACATCTCAACAAAGCTCCCCAGCGGATACCCCCTGTGTCGCCCCACCATTGTCGCTGTCTTAGATCAATGAGGGACCACCAACCATCGCCCACCCACTGAGTGGAGAACTGGGGCAGACAATGAGGAGCCCTGGAGTTTCCTTCCCGCACCGCCCGCTGTCGACCAAGTCGCAGCCGAATAGGCCCGACCCGAGCCAGGCATACACACACCGCCAGATCTAGGCTAACCGGTAGTTAAGCCGGCTCGCAATCCACAGCTTCTCCACATCCAGGTAACTCATGACCATAACCTCACTTTTAGCGAAGTTGATCGTCAGGCCGGACATCTCTTGGAAGCACAGAATGAGCAATTTTAGGTGCTGGATGCATACATTAAGTAATTGTGTTTGTCTAATTCGCTTGTCTGATTGTGTTGGGATTTACAATGTCAAATGCGTTGCGAGTCCATCATCAGCGAGGGTCGAAGAAAGATAAGTGGCAAAATGACGAGCCACCGTGTTAAAATAAAGGACGCTCATATGTCGGGGTATTGAGTCATACTCATTTGGCCAGCGTGTAATTTTTTTTATCTACCGTTGCAACTCATGGGCACGTTTGCTAGTATCTTTAATTGATGCGTTTGAGAGTTCTTGTTGTGTTGGGAGAGGGAGGCGTCGAAGGCGGACTGGGGAAGAGCGCCATCGGACTAGACAAGGCGGGTTTCCCTTCCAACCGGCGCCGCCACGCTGCAGACTGTCACACCCCGCCGGCGCCAGCCCAGGCGAACCCCGGATCACCTCACGGAGGAGATCCCCATGGCCGCCGAACTCGCCGGCGCCAACACCGCCGGCCTTTTCCTTTTTCCGAATTATGGCCGACCACTCCTTCCTCCGCCTATTCCGCGCCGCCTCTCCCGGCGGCGCCCTCCCCTGCGTCGCTCCTGCGGGCGGGGGCGAGGGTACTGTCTGACATTGCTGCCGGCGCTCCCTTCAGATTCAGACCAAATATGTGCAGCTTGGCCAAGGTGATTTTTAATCCATGCGTTTGAGATGTCATCCAGTAAAATGTGCGGGGGCGAGGGGACTGCAGTTTGTTGATCAGTTAACTTGATCAGATGTGTTTGTTTGCACAATTTGGTGCACAGCATCTGTGTAGCTAGGTATGTGTGATAGATAAACTTACCGATCAACATGTGTTGTGCGCACCACAGTATTTGGTGCTCCTGTAGACCAAATGAACTTTTGTCATCAGCATAATCAACAAGAGTGGCTGCTTTCAAATCTCATCGCATACTACTATTATTTCAGGGCTTAATCTGCTGCGTATGGGGCTTACCGAATTTTGTGTAAGGTTGCAGCTGGTGCTGATCATTGCAAGGAAGGGTGATGGCACATCAATCGAGCGGTTGACTCTGTCTGGCTTCCTGACTAATTAAGCGAGCTGCTACAGTTATCTGGCCGTTCAAATTGGATTGGGCAGCAGTAAGTAGTAGTACTATGCGTGGTTCATTCGGCTGTGCCTCTCGAATACATTAGTTAATTTTCCTCGTGCATCAGGCGGTCTTAATTAATTTGTTGTTGTTGCTGTTCCCAGAGTTGGCACCGATCCAGGGTGACTTGATTGTGTATTGTGTTACCTGCTCCATCGCAATCTACCTTTGTACGTGCGCGGGTGTGAGCGTGTGGCTCTTGCTTGGCTCGGACATCGCCGCCGTGGCTTCCATAGTGTTCAAGCATGAAGAAGGTAGATACTGGCGCCGAGTTGCTGTACGACTTCGGCAGGCATTCTTAGAAAAACTGGGCATCCATCCTTCTATCAATCATCAGCTGCTCATCGAGTGAGTGCTCCTATCCCCAATCACCTCTACTTGCTAATTCCTTACATCAATTCTTTTGATCTGCGTCACCAGCGAAAAGATTAGTGTTAAACGCTTTTGTAACAAGTTGCAAATAACTGATTATACTAGCTAGTTGTTGAACGTTTAAGCTAGCTAGGGTGCCCACCGAGTTGAGCTTTCCTCATAATTAATTAAGGGCCACCGTGGTCTGATTACTGATAGGCTAATGAAAGATTGCAACATCAGCTCAGTTCATATGCATGCAACGTACGCTAGCTGAATATATAGGATGCAAAAGAGGCTTTTCTTGTCTGTGAAAAAGAACTCAGACGAGCGTTACAAATTGCAAGAGGGTGTGAACGAATAGATATAATTTATTTACAAACAAACAAACAACACGGCCTACTACTGATGGGCCACAGATTACAAGAGTCTCAGGGAAGGTTTGCCTTGATGCTTGTTGAGTTGCTTTTGCAACTCTTCCTTGAAGCCGTCGCTGCACGGACCCGTTACAAAGACTTCCTTCAGGTAACGTATCCTCTCTAGCCCATCAATCCGCAAGCACGACGATCCACCACAAGAGCTGCAGCAGCGAATGCTGACCGCTTTAACATGTACTGTTGTGGGCCTTCCAACAGTTACCGTTGAGCTTATGCCGCTGCAATAAATCACGAGGCTGTCCAGAACCAGCATCGCGAAATGATCTCCAAAACTGATATGCTGCTGACTTGGCTTGATACCAAGACGACGTTCGAATCCAGGAACATGAAGCTCATTCTCGGAATAATTTAAGTTTGCAAACTTGTGGCAACGACGTCGAATGCTATTCATGTCATCTTGACTTGATACCCTCACCTCATGATTAAACCTCTTGAGATTGGGAAACTGATTGATCCAGGCTGCACTTATGGATGCAGGACTTGCGCCTGCACCACCTCCAGTACCAGTGTAAAATACCTTAAGGCTCTTCAGGGTCTTTGGCAGCTCAGAGATGTCATCGAAACAAGCAAAGTCATAGCTGCCATCCTCCTCCAGCAGCAGCAGTTGCAGCGACAAGGACTCAAGATGAGGAAGGTGACCCGAGATGGCCGAACACAAGTCCTTCCAGTTTTTACGGTTGATGCCGGACAACCCGAGCTTGCGCAGCTGGGTAAGCTTCTTGAGCGCCTTGAGGAAGAGGAGGAGGGCGCCTCTCCCACCTGCAATATTCACAACACCAAGTGTATGCAACTCCGTCAGCTTCCCAATCCCCTTTGCGGCAGCACAAGCAACCTCAACACCGCCGCCATTTGCAGCAACACGGCTCCTCCGCTGCTTCCTGGACTCCCACCAGCTGCTGCTGCTGTTGCTGGATTCAACCAAAGCATGTGCCCTGCTCTTCCATGCTCCATTAATTCTAGCTGATGCCTGCTGGGTCACACATAATGCTGCTGCTTTGGCTCCTAGGAAGGGGCTAGTGCCACCATGAACTTGCTCTACTGGTTCTGGTTGTGTTAGTGAAAGTGGTGGTAGTGTTGGTGAAGGTGGTGGTGTTGGTGCTAGCGGGCTTCTGGTGGCAGTGTTGCCAGCACGGATGTACTGCAACTTGTGTAGCTTGGTGATGATAGCAGGTGGCAGCTCAAATATACTGGTGTGTCGGACATCGAGGGTCTCCAGCTGCCTCATGGCACCCATCGAATCAGGGAGATGAGTGACTTGCATGCATCCCCGAAGGGACAAGAACTTGAGGCGGGTCAAAAACTTCCCGATCATCTCCAGATCATCATCTGTTACTACACCAGTATCATCTGATTCCAGTGGACTACTACTACTAGTGTCCTCCAGATCAAGCACCCGAAGCATCTTCATCTTGTCACAGCTGATGATGAATGGCACCCACTTCCCAAACACCGTCAATGACCTTAGCCTTGACAAGTCCATGCTATTGAATACAATCTCATCTCTGTCCCAGCTACTGCTTATGGTGAGGTGTTGTCCAGTGAGCCGTGAGCTAGGGCCGCAACTCCCCTGTAGTTCAAACACAAGGTTATCTTCCATTGGCCTTGACTTGATGTACTCATGAAAGAAACCATTGAGCTGGCAGCTTCTTGTTGTTGATGATATCTGCCCCTTGTAAAATATGCCCAACTTCATGAAGTCGGCCAAGAGCTTTTCTGCCTTCTCTTCCGCAATACCACCACCACCACCACAAGAGGAGTAACCCTCTGCGATCCACCGCCTAAGCAAACGCCTTCGCCTAATTCTTTGCTCGGCTGGGAAGATGGACATATAGAAAATGCATGGCTTGAGTTCATCTGAGCAAGCATCAAAATAGGATTGCATCCAACAAAATAGGCCCTTTAAACTACTAGAACTTGAAGGGGTGTCTAGTACCCTCATGAAATCAACATTTATATGCTCCAACCACTCAATATTCCCTAGGCCTAGGCTGGCAATTTTTCCTATCGCAACTATTACTTCCGGAATGCTGCCACACTTGGATGTGATAAGCTTTGAAATCTTCTCTGCATTGGGAGGGAATTCAGACTCTGGCTTGCCGTCCAAAGTTATCTACACAATTTGGAAATTGGTTAATTTAATTCTGAAATTTGAACGGTTAGCTAGGCATTCGACAGTTAATATGGATCAGAGGGAGTAGTATATACTCGTATTAATATCAGTATGCCTGTACATATAGTCGAGTAATAAATCAATACCTTTTTGAAGAGATGAAGGGCCATGTCAGGTTCTAGACCCTTGAGATTGAGAATACCGTATTTGTTATGAATTGTAACTGTACAATGTCTGGCGATGCTCTCTTCACGTGTAATGACAATAATTCTATAACCAATTTTAGCCTGGGATAGCAATGATGCCTTTATCAAGTCCCATTCATGAGTGGACCGCAGATCATCAATAACAAGGAGGCATTTCTTTTCACGCAGGATTTTGCAACACGTTTGAATAGGGTCTTGGCCTTCCACCATACCAATTGCTGCTGTTTCCTTGGCATCAAGATCATCCGAATAAAAGTCCAGAAGCAATCTCCGACACATGTCCATCAAACTGAACGGATGGGCCACATCCACCCACCCGTACGTTCTGTAATGTTCTCTGTTCAGTTTGATGTAGTTGTAATATGGCCTGACGATAGCTGATTTCCCAACACCTGCGATCCCCCACACAGACGACACTGTTATAAATTGAGAATGGCCACGGAAGAAGTCGCTTTCATCTTCACGCCCAACAAGCTCATCAGGTTCATGCTCGCCCTCTTCCTTTATTATTATGCTCTCTCGGCCTCCATCGGCATGTCCGCTCTGGTGTTGTTGATCAGAAGAGCCCTGCGGAAAGTATTCAAATGTGCTTGTAATGAGTAGAGGATCGATGACATACACGTAACTAATTAATTAATTACTAGCTTGTTGTTCAAAACAAGATTACAGTTTCTGTTAAAAGTTATGATGCAGTACCTCGTTCAACAGATCGTGGACGTTGAGCGACAGATATTGTTGGTGGCCTACACAATGTTTGGCCACACTTTGATTACCTGTAATAACAACGATGCAAGCTCTAGTAGACTCACATAAGAGATGCTGTCTGATGAAATCCCAGTCCTTAAGGAGCTCCAGTTTCACATAGATGAGGTAATCATGTTGAGTCAGAAACTCACGACAGCTTTGAATTTTATCTTGGTCATCCATCCCACTGAACATCTCTTCAAACACACATTCCGGTGTATCTTCTGGGTAACATTCCTCAAGTATTCCCATAGCAAACTCAACCAGGTTGAGCTCGTCATCAGGGTGGTAGTACTGGTATTCAAACTTCAGTCCGTCGAATACCCTCAACTTACCGGTGCTCTCTTCGTGGAGTTCGTCAATTAATTGGCTTTCGGACCGAAAGGTGTGCGAGCAGAGGGAGATAACACCAGGGTGTCGTCTTAGTTGCCAAACGAATTCAGCCATGCCGATCCTATGCGCACAACCCTGCGTGCAGCAGTTAAGTACAATCACCATCAAATATATATAACAGAAATAATGGTGCTATTACAGGAGTAACAAGGGGATAAGGAATACCTAACAAAGAAAACGAAGCAATTATTATTATTATTATTATTATTATTATTATTATTATTATTATTATTATTATAGCTATAACTATTTGTATGTCTACCTTACCCAGGTCGACTCTAGCAGATTTGGTAAACCCCACCTTTTATCAGAACTGATAAAATAAATAAAGAGAGTGCAAAAGCACACTACTAGAGCAATTTCCCCATGCCCAATTTGTTCTATATTGAGTATTACGATTATTAGGAAGTACTAGGACAGAATAGAATTTGGTCATACCTTTGTCTTGTATTTTAAGTTGGTCATTATACTTCTATATATATATGTCCACCGAGACTCAAGCAATAATACATTGATTTCATCAATCCCTCTCTATCCCTTCTAACATGATATCAGTCTAATCCATACAACCCCAGTCGACGCGCGCCGCCCCACAGGCTGCCCCCCGAGGCGGTCAGCCTCCATGACCGCCGGGGGGCGTGCCGCCCGTACCTGGTGTTCGTCCGCCGGTCGTGTTGACTGGCTTTCTTAGAGAGTCTTTTTCTCGAGCCCTTGCTCCTGGTTTTTCTCTTTCGCGTCGGTCATCTTGATTGGCATTTTACTTTTCGGTTTTTCGATCTGAGATCGGTTTGCATCGCCCGCCATCGCCGTCGACCCCCACGCCTCTACTCCGACATCGGCGTCGACCCTCCACCGACCACTTCGTCATCAACCGCACGACAAAGCTGAAAACGCCGCCCAAGGGATGCCTTCATGCATCGCTACCGGCCGCTCGCCCGCGTGGTATCCATTGCCAGCCCGTCTTCGTCGTCATTGCCTAGGACATAACCGACGCCATTAACCTCAATATGCGCATCGTCCCACCATGGTGCATATAGCGTCGTTGTTGGTCTGATCAACCGATCACGCGTCTGTCTTCGTCAAGCACGTCTCCGAGCACGCGCGTACTGCCGATCGAGCCACAAGTTCCCGTCGCGTCGTCCCTTCGGACCGCTGCGTCGCCGCCCTAAGGTCTTCCCGCCGGCTGCACCGACCCGCACCGCTTCCGCTGACGCCCCTTCGGGCTGTCGCACCGCCGCACGCGGTCCACGCCGCCGCCCCGAGATCCTCCTGCCGGCTACCCCCGTAGCCGCCACCGCCCTTGAGTCACCCCTTAGGGCTGTCGCAGCGCAGCACGTGGTCCACGCCGCCTCCCATCGGGACGACGCCCCCGGCCAATAGTTCTCCCAGTGGCTGCCCCAACCCGTGAGCCGCCGCTACACCACCTCTTCGGGCTATTGCGCCGCGGGACACAATCACCGCTGCCGCCCGAGGCCGTCCCCGCAGGCATCACTGACCCGAGCACCGCCGCTGCGCCTGCCCCTTAGGGCCATAGCAACGTGGCACGTGGTCCACGCCGCCGCCCTGAGGTCTTCCTGCCGTCATCCCGACCATCCCCGCCACCGCTGCGTCGCCCCTTCGGGCCGTAGCGCCGCGGCCCGCGGTCCACTCCGCCGACACCGTGCATCGACTTTCGTGGTATGCGCCGCGCCGCCTCCCTCGGCGTGGGAACGCCACCGTCCTCGGCGGTCTTCGTCACGCTGTTGGTGTTCTCCTTGCCTACTTAGCACCGCCGCCGGGCTCCTAACCCAGCCACCGTTGCCGCCTCCTCAGGCCACTACTGCCGCTCTACTTTCTCGGTGCCGTTTCTGCTCGCTCACCCGAGCCGAGTCGCCCGTCCACCCCCACTTCGTCTTCCTCCAGCACCAGCTCGTCGTCAGCGTCGAAGTCATCTTCCCTGACCACTTCGTCTACTTCGACCACCGTTGGCAACATCGGCCCCGCGCCGATTGGCGCCACAACTGTCATCGATTCCTTCTCTGCTGGCCCCTCCGACTTCTTCGATGTGGTGTACAGCTCGTGCAGGTCTCTGTCTATGCATGCCCGGTGCTGACAACACTCATGCGTGCCTTCGTCCCCGACTTGTCCCCGGGCCTGGCACGCCTTGTGCGGCGCTTTGTCAACTTCGTCTGTGTCCGTCTACGCATGCCAGGTGCCGGCAACACCAACGCGTCCTCGGGTTTGGCAAACCCGGCGCGACGCCTCTTCAACAACGTCTTCTTCCCGGCGCACGACTACTTCGACACCACTGCGCCCATGACTAACTCGGGGCCTCCTTGCGCCCGCGGCTCCACGACGACTTCCTTGACACCGGCTACCCCGACTCGACATCGAACAAGGCATTCTTCGCATGGCTACATCGACCACGGCTACACGCCCCTACACTCTCGTTACCTCAACATCGGCACAATGGGAGACTGCCTTGCTTGAGCAATGTCATCGGTTTCCACTCCAGCCATGACTTCGGTGATTCATCGACCGTTTCGACTATGGGAGGGGGTGGGGTGTCCGTCGGCTTGCCTACGGATTCTTCTCCAGTCTCACCGTCTACATCGCTACCGTTGTGACTGCGGGGGATGTTGAGTTTAGAAAGTATAGGATAGACTAGGATT
>NC_057814.1:640994707-641001387 GCF_018294505.1 Triticum aestivum
ACCCTAGTAATATTATTTATCACCCAGGATGCAGAATACGTTATTCTTCATCCGAGGTAATCTTACGATCGTTTCATATATAAATTACATTTCGTATACAAAAAGTTACATTCATATTGATTTTACTACGTTAAATTTAGCATAACATAAGAAAACGAAAATATGGGTCTTAAGTCTAGAAAATTTGCATTTTATGTACATTTTACACTATGTTTTTACATTTGTAATTTTAGGTAACATCAAATATTTTTATGACCAATAGGGTCGCACTATTGGTCACCCTGGGTGAGGAATAGTTATTCTTCACCCCTCTCCATTTTGACATCAATGCACCGTATTTTTGCATTTCGTAAATTTTGTCTTATTTCATACACAAAAAGAGAATGTAAGAAAATATTTACTCGCCGTAAAAATATATTTTATGTCACGTAAAATTACCAATATAAAAACATAGTGTAAAACATACATAAAATGTGAATTTTCTGTTTTTATAACCTATATTTTTGTTTTTATACCAAATTTTATATATTGAATCAATATGCATGTAACTATTTATATTCTAAACGTAATTTATTTAGGAAGCGGTCGTAAGATTACCTCGTGTGAAAAATAATTTATTCTGCACCCTGGGTGATGAATAGTTACACTATATATATTGATTCCACCAATTCCTCTCTATCCCTTCTGACGTTCTATGTTCTTAAAGGGCCATTAAAAACAATCCTCTAGCATTTATATTTAATATTGTGTGAAAATTGACTAAATCTCATCCAGCAATACCTATGCCCCTTTGTTGTATTATTTAAGGGCCATATGATTCTTTTTTGTTGTTCCCCTTGCCCCCCTTCTTTCGTATTAATTTTTCATCTTCTTTTTTCTCGTATCTCCATTTTTTATTATAGTTTCATTTTTATTTAAATGCATAAATGCAGTTGGGCGTGGTCGGTGGACGTGCAACTGTAGTTGCACACAAGTGGGTGGTCTGCGATTGTAGTCTGCCTGGCTGGGCGGGCATATAAATGTAGCTGCACATAGCCCTGAGAGCGTGTAACTATAGTTTCATGTGGATAAGAAAAAAATGGAAACACATAAAATAATTTAAATCATTCGATGTAAATACAGTTGCATGTACATATGTAATGGTACAAGAATATCGTAATTACCTTTGGGAAAATGGCACAAAGATACTGATCGCGAGAGAAGCAATGAAACTCGCATACTTGGAAGGGTTCCCCCGTGCAGAGACGGGCAATTGCCAAGTGCTTGGTTGAGACAATGATCCGGCTGCCATTGTTGCCGTCGGGAAGGTACATTTTGATGGCTTCCCAATCGGCGACACTGGATAGTTCTTGCTCTAGGATGATGAGGTACTTGTGTTGGCTGACTTGCAGCATGAGCTCGGACATATCATCATGTCGATTATGGTGGTGAGATGTGAACTGAGTGAGTAAGTTGTTGAGGAACTCTGCTGGGTTAAATGGACTGGCCAGCTTTACACATGCACGATTCTTGAATTGTTGGCAGATTTCTGGGTCAACGTAGGCATTCTTCACAAAACTACTCGCCCACTCAAGTTCACCAGCAACATCAGCCTCCGGACTTCCCCATAGAGAGATCACTTTGAGCTCACTTCCTTGGCAATCGATCAACCTTTTCAGATCGACGGTGGCCTCGTGAGCCTTTCCCATGGCCTTCCACACATCCCTTAGGACGTGGAATGCCTCGGCTCCTGGTGCCGATGTATGAGTATGACCCCCAGCAGCAGGGCGCTTTATCATCTGCTTATTTTCATCGCCGTTGTCGCCACCGCCAGCCATGATGTTGTAGCGCGTGTTCCTCTGGCTTACCTCCTCCACCCTCGCCTTGAGCCGCTTTATCTCCGCCACCGCCTCGTCAAGGGGCAGCGGCGGCCTGGCAAGGCAGGGGAGGGACGAGGCGAGGCGCTGCACCCAGTCCCACGGCGACGGCTCGTCAAGGTGGACCACGAACTCGACGCAGTCCTCCACATCGAAGGCGAGGCGGCGGAGCTGCCTCACCCACGCCCACGCCACCAGGTTGTTGGATGCACGTTCCCCCGCGCTGGAGGCGCTCAGGAAGGCCTGCATCATCTCAAACTCGCTCGTGATGAACATGAGGTCCTCCTGCACACGCGCCCTCTGCTTCCCCTCCTCCTCGATCGCCGACTTCACCCTGCTCAGCGTCCCCTCCACCGCCGTCTTGGTCAGACCAAGCGCGAACTCTGCCATTGCTAGTTATGTGGTGTAACAGCGGCACAAGCTAGTGGTTTGGAAGTATGCTCGATATGATTTGTGCATTCATCGGCCCCTGGGTGTGGGTTTATAAAGGGGCTGGAGGATAGATCACAGATCTAGCTATCATCAGCTAGCTATAGAAAAACATGTTCCACCATTAATTGTAGACTCAGTGAACCTGGCTGGCTCCCCTTTGAGTCGTAAACAAAGTACGTCAAGATGTGGATCACATCGTACTACACATCCAGCTGGCTAACTGATTAATTTTCATCACAAGTTAGCTGGTACTCCCAGTGCCACCATCGTTACTCCAATTGATTGACCTTGATTTTGGAGCAACTCTGCGATTTGAGGGCCTCTGCACAATTCTCATTTCTGATATGACAAATTTAATTTTGCCTAAACAAAACGGCGACCTTGATATGGTTTTGGACGAAACTTACCCGGTTTTGAGACATGAGGGATCAAATGTCTCCCAAATTTTTTTGAGGGACCAAGTGTATACTTTTGGTGAATCCGTGGGACGAAAAACATACTTTTCTCTATTTATTTTGTACAATGGCTTTGTTGAATAATTTAATAAAGATGTTTGTGTGCATCGGTTGAACAGAGGTGGTGGCTTATCCTCCTTTTCAAAAAAAAATTTGTATATCACTGCAATCAAATTATATTCAAGTGGCACCAGGCTGTCCAGAAGTACAAGTTGTTTAAAACTAAGAAGCAAGTTGGCTCAAATAAACGAACCAGGACATGTGAACTGATGCTCATGCCGAGTTAATTACTTTTGGAATCTTGAGTTTCCTTCGATTACATAAAACAATTCTGACAAAAAACAATCAACTCTTTGCCCACCACTTGTGATTAAGATTTTAATTAGTTCTGACATGTACCAAGATGCCTCTACAGCTCTACTCCGTCCCCTAGATGATGCACATGTCCACCACAATTCAGGTCTCCACTCAGCTCTCTTGGAATAGGTTTACTAGAGATATACCAAGCACATACTTTGCATGAGACTCAAAGATGATGTTTTCTACTACTAAAAATACATATGTGCTTGTTCAAAATCATTTACTCGGTTTGTTCCAAGAACAAGTACTATGATTTACCCGATGATCACCAGAGTTCATTTCGTCTCAAAGTGTGAGTTAACTCAGATGGAAATATTGCTAAGCAAACAATCAAGTTTAATCTCAAAATCTGATATAGTGTCCAGCTTGGCCATGTCGATCAAAGACTTGAACCAATGGAGGTCTTAATGAAATAGCTACTCCGCCAATCGATCCGAGGAATCTGCGAGCCACGTTGGGTTGACGTGATGGTCTCATCGACGGTCTGGCCAACAGCTAGCTAGTTATTGTTCGCGAGCATCTCGATCTCGGGACCTCCATCGATCCAAGTTGACCTGACTCGGCCAATGGATGGAGCACATGCATGCACGTCGTTCAGACGTGGCAAGATCGACGGGATTCCTCGTATGAATGAGCTCCAGTATCCTCTGTGCTAACAAAGTCATGTTGATGAGACTCAAAGATTATGTCCAGATTGGTATGTTTACACAATGCATGCTTGCTCAGAATGATTTACCTGGTTTGCTCTAGGGACAAGCATATATGATTTACGTGATGACCATCATAGTATAATTAAGAGATCCCAAAATGTGATTTAAGGCGGATGGAGTATTGGTAAGCAAACAAGCTCGGCCATGTCGGAAGACTTGAATCGGTTGAGGTCTTAATAAGGAAATAACTACTCTATGGACCGATTCGAGGACTCTGCGCGTGAGCACGTTCGGCTAACGTGATGGATCGGACCGACAGCAGCTAGTTGCTCATGAGCATCTCTCTCGATCCAAGTTGGCTTGACATGGCCAATGGATGGAGCACATGCAATCACCATCGACGGGATTCCTCGTATATATGAATGAGCAAGTTGATACTTGCACGCCGTGTGTCGATGGATCCGAGGAAGGTTCCACTTGTATGCATGGATTCTAAACTTGTGTTGACTTAACCTCGCGGGCCGCCTGATTCCTCGGGGTCAACCAGTTTAGCTAGCTGTTGCTCTAGTGGTGCATGTGCATTCCTGCCTAGGATCCATCACTTTTTGGTGGACTTTGGACACTTCGGACGATTGATTAGCTTAACCGATCGATCTAACGTAGTACGTGGGAGTAGTGTATCGATTTACTGAAGGAATCAACACTCCGGTGTAACAGTATCATGCATGCATCCAGAGTTCCAGACGCACATGCATATGTGAACGAACCTACGTAGCAATGCGAGCTGTGTACATGACGTACTAGTATGGCACATGCATGGGGCTCGACTCATCAGTGTTGACGCCATCCAAATCTGCCGTGGATGACATCACATGGTGCAATGACCTAGGAGGACGAAACAACTGGTGAACTTGTGGAGTAAAACAATGATTCATTGTACCTTGCGCACGCCCCAGCCTCCCTCCGGCTTGCCATGATCCAACTTTTGTTTTCAACACGTTAGTTACTGTTAGAAGGGATTAGAGAGTGTTGGAAACGAGAGTTTGGCAATGCTTCAAGATGTATTGATCGGTGCAAAGCGCACGTTTATATGGAATACAAGGTGGGCCACAACCTCAACTATACAATGACTAGGAGGTGGGCCAGGCTATACAATATACATGCACAAAACCATATATTCAACACCCCCCGCAGTCGAAGCGTCGCCGGAGACGCAAAGACTGGACCTGAACTCCTCGAAGACAGAAGTAGGCAGTCCTTTTGTCATGACATCGGCGAACTGCTGCGCCGTCGGGACGTGGAGGACCCGGATGCGCCCAAGAGCCACCTGCTCACGAACGAAGTGTACATCGAGCTCAATATGCTTCGTTCGACGATGGTGGACTGGGTTGGCGGAGAGGTAGACGGCGGAGACGTTGTCGCAGTAGACGAGCGTGGCCTTGTGAACATCACAAAGCAACACCTGGAGCAGCTGACGGAGCCAAGAGCATTCAGCAACGGTGTTAGCCACTGCTCGATACTCAGCCTCGGCACTCGAGCGGGAGACGGTGGGCTGTCGCTTGGAGGACCAAGAGATCATGGACGGCCCAAGGTAGACACAGTACACCGAGGTGGAGCGCCGTGTGTCCGGGCTGCCGGCCGAAGTCCGCATCAGAGTAGGCGACGAGGTCGGTGGAGGCGGAGGCCGTCAGCGTAAGTCCCAAGGACTGGGTGCCGCGTATGTATCGGAGGATACGCTTCACCAGAGTCCAGTGAGAGTCACGCGGAGCATGCATGTGAAGACAGACCTGCTGAACAGCATACTACAAGTCGGGGCGCGTCAGGGTCAGGTACTGCAAGGCGCCCACAACGGAGCGCTAGAATGCCGCGTCAGATGCAGGCGAACCCTCCAAAGCGGAAACCTTGGCCTTGGTGTCGACGGGCGTGGGAGCGGGCTTGCAGTTAAGCATGCCAGCTCGGTCGAGAAGCTCATGGGCATAGCGCTGCTGATGCAGGAAGAACCCATCTGGCCGCCGAACCACCTCAATGCCAAGGAAGTAATGCAGAGGACCCAAGTCCTTCAGGGCAAACTCATCGCGAAGACGAGCAGTGAGCCGCTGAAGAAGCGCGACAGTGGATGCCGTCAGAATGATGTCATCGACGTACAGCAGCAAGTAGGCCATGTCAACTCCATGATGATACACGAAGAGGGACGCGTCGGAGCGAGTCGATGTAAATTCGAGCGTCTGCAGGAAGGCGGCGATGCGCTGGTACCAGGCCCGAGGTGCCTGCTTCAACCCGTAAAGAGCACGGGAGAGCAACCACACATGATCTGGACGCGTGGCGTTGACGAAGCCGGTGGGCTGCTCACAGAATACCTGCTCAGCCAGGTGGCCGTGCAAGAAGGCGTTGGACACATCCAACTGATGCACAGGCCAAGCTCGGGACACGGCTAGCTGGAGCACAGCGCGGATTGTGCCCGGTTTAACAACCGGGCAAATGTGTCGGCGAAGTCCACGCCCGCGCGTTGCCGAAAACCCCGAACCACCCAGCGAGCTTTATAGCACTCGAGAGTGCCATCCGGACGAGTCTTGTGCCGAAAGACCCACTTGCCCGTGATGACGTTGGCACGGGGCGGCCGAGGGACGAGCTGCCAGGTACGGTTCCGCTGGAGCGCGTCAAACTCTTCCTGCATGGCAGCGAGCCAATGAGGCTCCCGAAGGGTGGCTCGAGCTGACGATGGGAGAGTAGACGGCTCAGAGACGGGAGCAGTGAGAAGGTACTCATCGCGGGGGTACCGCGTGCTCGGTCGGAGGATGCCAGCCCGAGAGCGAGTCATCAGGCGGGGCAGCGGGGCTGGAAGGGAGACGGGCGACGACGAAGAAGAGCCCGCCTCCTCCGAGACCGCCGTGGGCGTGGCCACGGCGGGCGAGGCCGCCGGCGAGGCG
>NC_057814.1:641001671-641017233 GCF_018294505.1 Triticum aestivum
GGCGGCGGGCGAGACTGCCGCGGGCGAAGCGGCCGCGGGCGAGGCCGCCGATGTGGTCGAGGCCGGGGACGCCAGGGGCGTCGTGGGCTCTGAGGGAGGTACGGCCCCTAGGGCAGCTAACCGGGGAGAAACTCGAGCCGTGGCGCGGGGGGCACCCTCAAAGCCGGGAGGCGGCCCAAGAGAGGCACGGGAGCGCCCGTCACCGGGAGCGGGCAAAGCCGCAACATCCGAAGGTACCTGCTGAAATAGGAAAACCATCTCATCAAAGTAAATGTGTCGTGAAGTGATCACCCGATGTGAGATAGGATCATAGCAGCGGTAGCCTTTGCTGTTGGGGGGATAGCCGACAAAGATGCAGGCCACAGACCGAGGTGCGAGCTTATGAGGAGCAGTGGAAGCGATGCTGGGGTAGCACAGGCAACCGAAAATGCGGAGCTCAGCATAGGAAGGTGGCGTGCCAAACAAGAGGTGATGAGGTGCAAAATTCCCGTGAGTGCGACAAGGACGAATGTTAATGAGTAGTGATGCTGGGCCAAAAACGTGGTGGCACATTGGCGTGAAAGAGGAGGGTGCGAACGCAATCATTAAGAGTGCGAAGCACATGCTCAGCGCGGCGGTTTTGTTGTGAAGTGTACGGGCAAGTGAGACGAAAGATCGTGCCGTGTGTGGCGAGAAGGTTGCGGATCGCAAGGTTATCAAACTCCTTCCCGTTGTCTGTTTGCAACGCACGAATGGGACGTCCAAACTGCGTGGAGACATAGGAGTAAAAAGCGGTGAGAGTGGCAACGGAGTCCGACTTTCGCCACAACGGGAAGGTCCACACATAGTGCGAAAAATCATCAAGTATGACAAGGTAATAAAGATAGCCCGTGTTACTTGCAACAGGAGAGGTCCAGACATCACTATGAATTAACTCAAACGGGTATGACGCGACATGCGAGGAAGTGCTAAAAGGAAGACGAACATGTTTGCCGAGATGACAAGCATGACAAGTGTGATCGTCGATCTTATTACACATGAATGAAAAACTCCAAAGAATATGACGAAGGGTGGCGATGTTGGGATGACCGAGACGAGCGTGCCAAAGGTCCACTCCGGCGGAAAGCGCCATGGGTGCAGCGACGGAGGAGGCAGATGAGTAGACCACGTAGAGCTTGTCGGGACTGTCACATCGGTGGAGCACCATCTGGGTACGGGCATCCTTAACGGAAAAGCCAAACATGTCAAATTCAACGATAACAGGATTTTCACGTGTAAGAGAACGAACGGAAACAAGATTTTTAATGATGTCAGGAGAGACAAGCACATTAGAAAGATATAATGGCATGGAGTTAGAAGGAAAAGCAGCATGTCCGACATGAGTAATAGACATGGAAGAACCGTCACCCACGGTGATGCGAGCAGCGGTGTGAACGGGGTGAGCGGCAAGAAGGTTACCGGGGTTGGCGGCCATGTGAGCCGTGGCTCCGGCGTCCATATACCAGTCGCCACCGCCAGTATACTGCTGCGGCATGGGGGCGGTGTGGAGGGCCGCTAGGAGCGCGGGGTCACAAGGCACCAGTGGGAGAGCTGGGGCGGACGGCGCCGGCTGAGGCGGGGGCCCCACAAACCCACCGGCCGGAGGCAGCCCATAGACTGCAGAGGGGCCGTAGAGCGGCACGGGCTGGTACGTCTGAGGGGCCGCATGAAGTGCCTGATGAGCGGCCTGGCAGGCGCCAAAGAGGCCCGTAGCGGGGGCACGCGGTATAGGCATGGAATACACGTGCACAACCCCGGTCCAGGGGTTCTGGTCGGCCTGCCAGGGCACGGGGGGAGCTGCGGGTGCTGCTGGCGCGGCGCCCCGCCGGGCGCAGCCGACTGCTGCTACTACTGTTTGCGGCTGCCGCGGCCACGGCGACCCCCGCGGCACTGCTGCTACTGCTCAGCAGGAGGCGGCGGAGGAGCCGGTTGCGGCTGCGGGTAGGGGAACCCGGGCGGCGGCGACGCCTGGAAGGGGCCCGGGCCGGGCCTCGGCAGGGCGGTGGGCGGCGCACCGCCGCGAGTACCAGCGGTGAGGGCAGTGTGGGTGGCCCGGGTGCGTGACATCTGTATCCGCCTCTCCTCCAACTTCAGGTAGGCGACGATCTTGGGGAACGTCGGGTTGGTGATGAGGGGGATGTTGGAGGCGGCGTTCCCGAAATCGTCGCTCAGGCAGGCAATGAGGGTGCTTAGGAGGAGCTCGTCGGAGACCTTCTCACCAAGGTCACGGAGCTCGTCAACAAGCTTCTTGAGGCGCATGCAGTAATTGTCGACAGACGAGTCAAGCTGCTAGCACCCAAAAACCTCGCCGTGCAAGAAAACCTTGCGTTGGAGGGCATTGTCGGTGAAGAGGCCGTTGAGCTTGGTCCAAACGGCGTGAGCATCATCGTTGGCGGAGACCACCGTGTGGAAGAGGTCCTTCGAGATGGTGGTGTAGAACCAACGAATGACGGTGGCGTCGATGGACATCCACTCCTCATCGTCCTCCATGAAGCGGGAATCCACGGAGCCATCGATGTGATCCCGGATGTTGTACTCCCGGAGCACAAAGGAGAAGTACGTCTTCCATGCATAGTAGGTGGAGGTGAGGTGGTCGAGGACGACGGGAACACGAGCGAGGATGTTGAGTTCGCGGATGACGACGGGATCGGGGCCCTCGAACGGATTGGTGCGGCGGCTGCGGGTGGTGCCGGAGGAGCCAGGGGAGGCCATGGGGAGACGAGGGCGGCGGCGTCACGCGAGAAGCGGCACGGCTGATGGGAAGCGGCACGGCCGAAGGGCGGCACGGTGGGTTGGGGGGTGGAAGCGGGGCGGCGGCGCACACTGGGCGGCGGTCGCGGCGGCGTGGGGTACGTGGTGGTGACGACGGCGGGGGGTGGCGGCGGCGGTGGTGTTGGGCGGCGGCGATGAGATCGCGGCGGCGGCACAAGGTTAGGGTTAGGATCTTAGGTATGATACCATGTTGGAAACGAGAGTTTGGCAATGCTTCACGATGTATTGATCGGTGCAAAGCGCACGTATATATGGAGTACAAGGTGGGCCACAACCTCAACTATACAATGACTAGGAGGTGGGCCAGGCTATACAATATACATACACAAAACCATATATTCAACAGAGAGGGATCGGTGGAATCGATGATTATTGCTTGAGCCTCGTGGGCGTATATATAGTGAGTATATAATTGATTTGGAGTACAAGACAAGCCAGAACATATCCTAGTCTATCTCATATCTCATAACTAAACACATTACTCAACACCCCCCACAGTCACAACGGTAGCGACGCAGACGGTGAGGCTGGAGAAGAATCTGGAGGTAAGCCGACGGACATTCCCCGCACAGTCATAACAGTCGATGCATCGCGGAAGTCGTGGGTGGAGTGGAAATGGACGAGGTTGCTCAAGCAAGGCGATAGCCCATTGTGCCTTTTGTCGTTGTAGCCGAAGGTACACTACAGGAAACAGCTACTTTGCCGTCTGCCATGGCGGACGGCAAAGGCTCGAAAGGCGGACGGCAAAGACCTTTGCCGTCAGCCGCGGACGGCAAAAGGCTCCGGCAAAGAAGGCTACGGTAAACAGCTGCTTTGCCGTCTGCTTCCTGGCGGCGGACGGCAAAGGCTCTTTGCCGTCTGCGGCGGATGGCAAAGAGTGCGGACGGAAATAATTGCGCTGTCAGTCCGTTAAGTGGCTAACGGCAGACCTTTGCCGTCCGCCGCAGACGGCAAAGAGCCTTTGGTCTTTGCCGTCCGCCTTATGATGTCATCTACACGTCACTAGATGGCAGGTTCTTTGCCGTCTGCCACTGATGGCAAAGTGCAGGTTCTTTGCCGTCTGCCACGGACGGCAAAGTCTTTGCCGTCTGCCACTGTAGGCAAACTGACCAAATGGGTCAGCTCCCAGGAAGCACAGTTGGCTGCCACGTGGCTTCTTTGCCGTCCGCGGCAGACGGCAAAGGCTCTTTGCCGTCGGTGGCAGACGGCAAAGGCTCTTTGCCGTCGGTGGCAGACGGCAAAGAGCCTGCATATTGTCTGTTTTTTCTGTTTTTTATTAAATCCCACAATTTGCAGCACATATCACATATATAAGTTTCATATCCAGCACATATCCAACACATATCTAGCACATAAGTTTCATATCACATATCACATCAGTTTCATCCATACACATTGTTCATACATAAGGAAGTTCCATCCATACACATTGTTCCATCCATATATATATATTACAATGCAAAGTGTCATGAAGATAGCAAGCTAGATACAATGCAAAGTTTCATCAAAGGAAAAGCAAGCACTCCATCATAGCAAGCTAGCTTCCATCAAGTGAATGAAATCTGCAAAATGGTAAATAAGAAAGTTAGAAATAGGTGACTAGAACAAGAAGAAGACTAGAACAAGAAGTATATGTCATTTATGAGCTAACTTAGGTGAAATGGATCATATATGAGCTAACTAAGTTGAAATGGGTTGTTTATGAGCTAACTTAGTTGAAATGGATCATTTATGAGCTAACTTAGTTGAAATGGGTCGTTTATGAGCTAACTAAGGTGAAGGGCATCGTTTTTGAGCTAAGTAAGGTGAAATGGGTCATTTTGGAGCTAACCTAGGTGAAATGGGTCATTTTAAAGCTAACGTAGGTAAAATGGATCATTTAGGAGCTCATTACGTAAAATGGGTCATTTTAGAGCTAATTTAGTTGAAATGGATCATTTTGAGCTAACTTAGGTGAAATGGATCATTTAAGAGCTAATTTAGGTGAAATGGATCGTTTTTTAGCTCACTTAGGTCAAATGGATCGTTTATGAGCTAAATTAGTTGAAATGGATCGTTTATGAGATAACCTAGGTAAGATGGGTCATTTTGGAGTTAACCTAGGTGAAATGGGCCATTTTAAAGCTAACGTAGGTAAAATGGATCATTTAGGAGCTAATGTAGGTAAAATGGGTCATTTTTGAGCTAACTTGGATGAACTGCATCATTTATAAGCTAACCTAGGTAAAATGGGTCATTTTGGAGGAAAATAAGCTAACTCTAGGTCATTATGGTAAGCATATTGGAGGAAATAAAGCTAAGTCTAGGTCTTTATGCATTTGTTAAGCAAAACACTAGAGAAACTTACCGTGATCAGGGAGGTGTAGGAGCGGGGTGGCTAGTGCAGCTACCTGGAGAAGGATCGTGCGATGCGTTTCTGGAGTTAAGCTGCACCAAAGATCATTTCCAATGTCTCGTTAGCATTACGACACTCAAATGTTAAGACTACCAAGTAATGTCCATTCAAACTAAACTCACCGTGCTCCCAGGAGCAATCACTGGCATCGGCGGAGCGGGCTGACCGGACTTCTCGCACACAGACTGCACATTTGGTTTTCAGAACAGAGTCATACTAGTTAGTAATGAGACTCAAATGTTAAGACTAGCAAGTAATCTGCAGAAGAAACTTACCACAAGGAGCTCGTACATGGCCCTTTCCTGCATGTCATTCCGTGCCCTCTCCTCCTCCATCATCTTTCTCGTCCTCTCCTCCATCTCCCGCTGCCTCTCCGCCGCCTCCGCCAGAAGTTTCTCCGTTCTATCTCTCTCAGTCTGTATAGCAGCCTGCAACACCACCCACATGACCATTTGTAATCATTGATGGAAGCGCACACAATGTAATGGAGAAAGATAACTGAGTACGTATCACTAACCTTGATGGCGAGTTGCACTGGCCGTTCACGAGGCCTTATCTCAGGAGCGGAGCTCGACTGGCGCGCCTTGATCTCCGGGAGAGTGCTAGGACAACGGATAAGTCCATCTCCAATGGCTATGGAGCCATGGGACCTCCCGCCACCAGATATCATCACCAGCTCTGGATCAATGGGACCCTGGCTCGGGTTAAAGTCCTCCCCTTTCCTCGCCTTCCCCTCATCTCTATATCTCACGAGCTTGTTGTGGGAGGAGATGTTGGTGAAGTTGTTTGCATCATCGAGGTCAGACTGAGAGAAAGCCTTGACTTTCTTGTAAGAGCCAGTGTGGGCCATGGCATACAGGTCGTACACCTCTGGCACCTTGTCCGCCTTATTGTGGCGTGCCTGAAAGAGAGAAGCAATGAAAGTTAGTAATTAAAGGGCTCAAGCTAGCATGATGAATGAATTGCATGAATCATGAAGCAAACCACATACCCAGTTGCGCCCGAACTGATATAAGTTGGAGCTGCCTTGATGGTGTGGCACACCTTCCATTTGGGAACGTTTGTCCTTGGCCTGGTTGTGGAGGGCTAGCCATTCTTGTGAGCACCACTCATCGACCAACACCTCCCAACAATCCATCCGATCCGCACACCATCTCGGAGGCGCCTAAGTTAGCAAATAGAAACTTGAGCGCTACGGCTAAGAATTACTAAATGAAGGAACTTAAGTAGAAGGCCTTAAGAATTACCTTCATGTACTGCTCCTTACTCAGGAACTTATCGCGGCACGCCGGCTTGGTCTTCTTGATACCACGCAAGGCGTAGTAGTCTCGAACAGCCTGCACCCGAGCCTCGTGCCGTAAGTTCTGGAGTAGGCGCTTGCAGATGTTCTGGATAACATTTGCCGCGTCCTCCTCGTATCCCTCCTCACACCTGTAGAATGTCTGCAATCAAATGAGACAATATTGATTAGTACAATTAATAACTAGCTAGTTGAAGATTTTGAAATGTGTAAAGGAGAAATTACCCAGAACGTCCTGATCACCACGTCTGCCCTCGTGTCGCACACGACACCGTCGATAATGACATCCGGCGGGGCCGGGGCAGCCACGTAGTGCTCCCAGCTCAACCCAAGCTCTGGAAGCCGACCCTCACCAGGCAACGTGACAAACCCCGGGAAGTTTTGCCGGCAAAGAACTCCAAGGACGGAGTTGGGCCGGCGGACACTATGATGGTGGTCCCAACCCCTGCAGCATGACAAGGCCAACGCATTAGTTATTTGAAGAAACGTGAATGCAGAAGGTACAAAAATATTAAATGCACTTACGTACCTCTCCCCATCAGGGAAAATCAACCACCTCTGCTCGCGGGTCGCCGGCACGGACGGGAGCCGTGTAGCACCACGCTGGTAGACGGTGCCACCCTCCTCCTCAAGATCAGTCGGCTCCCCGCCATCATCAGCATGGCCACTCGCCTCCTCGGGCTGATCCGGCCAGGTACCCCATCCAGACGTGTGCTCCTCCGGGGTCTTTGTCGTCTGCCACTGATGGCAAAGTGCAGGTTCTTTGCCGTCTGCCACTAATGGCAAAGTCTTTGCCGTCTGCCACTGTAGGCAAACTGACCAAATGGGTCAGCTCCCAGGAAGCACAGTTGGCTGCCACGTGGCTTCTTTGCCGTCTGCGGCTGACGACAAAGAGCCCGTTGCCGTCGGTGGCAGACGGCAAAGAGCCTGCATATTGGCTCTTTTTTCTGTTTTTTTATTAAATCCAACAATTTTCATCACAAATATATATGACATATATAGATATATTTCACAGCAAACATATAAGATATATATGATATATATGACAACAATTTTCACAGCAAAGTGCAAACATATAAGATATCCATCCAACATGCAGAGTTCCATCATACATAGTTCCATCACATATGTTCCATCCAACTAGCAAGTTCCATCATACATAGCATAGTTCATCCAACTACCAAGATACATGCATAGTTCAACGATACAAAAGAAACAGATAAAGGGATAAGGAGCACTCCATCTATGCAAGCTTTCGTCAAGTGAATGAAATCTGCAAAATGAAAAATAAGAAAGTTAGAAATAGGTGACTAGAACAAGAAGAAGACTAGAACAAGAAGAGTATGTCATTTATGGGCTAACTTATGTGAAATGGATCATATATGAGCTAACTAAGTTGAAATGGGTCGTTTATGCGCTAACTAAGGTCAAATGGATCGTTTTTGAGGTAACTAAGATGAAATGGATCGTTTTTTAGCTCACTTAGGTCAAATGGATCATTTATGAGCTAACTTAGTTGAAATGGATCGTTTTTGAGCTAACTTTGTTGAAATGGATCATTTTTGAGCTAATTTAGTTGAAATGGATCTTTTTGAGCTAACTTTGTTGAAATGGATCATTTATGAGCTAATTTAGTTGAAATGGATCTTTTTGAGCTAACTTAGGTGAAATGGATCATTTAAGAGCTAATTTAGGTGAAATGGATCGTTTTTAGCTCACTTAGGTCAAATGGATCATTTATGAGCTAAATTAGTTGAAATGGATCGTTTATGAGATAACCTAGGTAAGATGGGTCATTTTGGAGTTAACCTAGGTGAAATGGGCCATTTTAAAGCTAACGTAGGTAAAATGGATCATTTAGGAGCTAATCTAGGTAAAATGGGTCATTTTTGAGCTAACTTGGATGAACTGCATCATTTATAAGCTAACCTAGGTAAAATGGGTCATTTTGGAGGAAAATAAGCTAACTCTAGGTCATTATGGTAAGCATATTGGAGGAAATAAAGCTAAGTCTAGGTCTTTATGCATTTGTTAAGCAAAACACTAGAGAAACTTACCGTGATCAGGGAGGTGTAGGAGCGGGGTGGCTAGTGCCGCTACCTGGAGAAGGATCGTGCGATGCGTTTCTGGAGTTAAGCTGCACCAAAGATCATTTCCAATGCCTCGTTAGCATTACGACACTCAAATGTTAAGACTACCAAGTAATGTCCATTCAAACTAAACTCACCGTGCTCCCAGGAGCAATCACTGGCATCGGCGGAGCGGGCTGACCGGACTTCTCGCACACAGACTGCACATTTGGTTTTCAGAACAGAGTCATACTAGTTAGTAATGAGACTCAAATGTTAAGACTAGCAAGTAATCTGCAGAAGAAACTTACCACAAGGAGCTCGTACATGGCCCTTGCCTGCATGTCATTCCGTGCCCTCTCCTCCTCCATCATCTTTCTCGTCCTCTCCTCCATCTCCCGCTGCCTCTCCGCCGCCTCCGCCAGAAGTTTCTCCGTTCTATCTCTCTCAGTCTGTATAGCAGCCTGCAACACCACTCACATGACCATTTGTAATCATTGATGGAAGCGCACACAATGTAATGGAGAAAGATAACTGAGTACGTATCACTAACCTTGATGGCGAGTTGCACTGGCCGTTCACGAGGCCTTATCTCAGGAGCGGAGCTCGACTGGCGCGCCTTGATCTCCGGGAGAGTGCTAGGACAACGGGTAAGTCCATCTCCAATGGATATGGAGCCATGGGACCTCCCGCCACCAGATATCATCACCAACTCTGGATCAATGGGACCCTGGCTCGGGTTAAAGTCCTCCCCTTTCCTCGCCTTCCCCTCATCTCTATATCTCACGAGCTTGTTGTGGGAGGAGATGTTGGTGAAGTTGTTTGCATCATCGAGGTCAGACTGAGAGAAAGCCTTGACTTTCTTGTAAGAGCCAGTGTGGGCCATGGCATACAGGTCGTACACCTCTGGCACCTTATCCGCCTTATTGTGGCGTGCCTGAAAGAGAGAAACAATGAAAATTAGTAATTAAAGGACTCAAGCTAGCATGATGAATGAATTGCATGAATCATGAAGCAAACCACATACCCAGTTGCGCCCGAACTGATATAAGTTGGAGCTGCCTTGATGGTGTGGCACACCTTCCATTTGGGCACGTTTGTCCTTGGCCTGGTTGTGGAGGGCTAGCCATTCTTGTGAGCACCACTCATCGACCAACACCTCCCAACAATCCATCCGATCCGCACACCATCTCGGAGGCGCCTAAGTTAGCAAATAGAAACTTGAGCGCTACGGCTAAGAATTACTAAATGAAGGAACTTAAGTAGAAGGCCTTAAGAATTACCTTCATGTACTGCTCCTTACTCAGGAACTTATCGCGGCACGCCGGCTTGGTCTTCTTGATACCACGCAAGGCGTAGTAGTCTCGAATAGCCTGCACCCGAGCCTCGTGCCGTAAGTTCTGGAGTAGGCGCTTGCAGACGTTCTGGATAACATTTGCGCAGTCCTCCTCGTATCCCTCCTCACACCTGTAGAATGTCTGCAATCAAATGAGACAATATTGATTAGTACAATTAATAACTAGCTAGTTGAAGATTTTGAAATGTGTAACGGAGAAATTACCCAGAACGTCCTGATCACCATGTCTGCCCTCGTGTCGCACACGACACCGTCGATAATGACATCCGGCGGGGCCGGGGCAGCCACGTAGTGCTCCCAGCTCAACCCAAGCTCTGGAAGCCGACCCTCACCAGGCAACGTGACAAACCCCGGGAAGTTTTGCCGGCAAAGAACTCCAAGGACGGAGTTGGGCCGGCGGACACTATGATGGTGGTCCCAACCCCTGCAGCATGACAAGGCCAACGCATTAGTTATTTGAAGAAACGTGAATGCAGAAGGTACAAAAATATTAAATGCACTTACGTACCTCTCCCCATCAGGGAAGATCAACCACCTCTACTCGCGGGTCGCCGACACGGACGGGAGCCGTGTAGCACCACGCTGGTAGACGGTGCCACCCTCCTCCTCAAGATCAGTCGGCTCCCCGCCATCATCAGCATGGCCACTCGGCTCCTCGGGCTGATCCGGCCAGGTACCCCATCCGGACGTGTGCTCCTCCGGGGTCTCGTGGGCCGAACTCTCGTGGGCCGAAGGCCAGTCGACCCGAGGCTCGTGGGCCCAAGACCCGTGGACCGGAGTCCGTGTAGCCTCCTCCTCGGACGAGTCCACCCTAGCAGTCACGTGCTCGGGTGAAACAGCTGGGGGTGGCGGCGAGGAAGGCGCCCTAGAATTCACCCTACCTCCTCTCCCGCGACCACGTGCCCCACCTCCTCTCTTCCTACCTCGTCCCCTGCTGGGCACCGCGGTGGACGAAGAAGGGCCCGGCGGTGTGGACATACTGTCCAGCAACGCTCGGCGAAGAGGTACGTCTGGAATCGAAGACCTCAGACCACGCGCCGAGGAAGAAGGGGCCTTGGCGCGCTCCCGACCAGCGCCCACCATCTTTCAACACCTGCCATGACAAACAGTAAACGAAATTAGTACAACATAAAAAAAGACCGACATGAATAATAATATGTGTATCACTTAAGTGTATCATCATCAAGTACAACATTAAAAAATTTAATACCTGACACTACTAATAATCTCGATCAGTATCATCAATAAATGCATAATCATCATCATCACTATAATCAATGATGGGCTCATAGGGTTCAGTGGCATCAACATGTGCAAGGCCACCTTGACGTAATCGGTCAAGCAATGACAGGTCATCCGCAGCAGTAACCTCTTCTTGTTCCGGCTCTTCTTGTTCCTCCTCTGGGGTGATGTCGGATTCACTGTCACTGTCTACTTCAATGTTTTGGGGTGAAGTATAGCGGTTCTTGAAACGCTTTTTGGAAAGACGTGTCTCTTGGAAGAATTCTCCTTCATATGTGTCTGGGTTAATGTGAGGTTCATAATCCTCTTCCTTTGGGGGAGATAGTCTAGCACGTGGCGGCACTTCATAAACGACATCCCAACCTTTCAGATTTGGATTAGTTTGGCAGGCCCACGGTAGATAGAATACTTGGGTCGCCTGTTGAGCCGTAATATAGACATTAGGAACATCTAAATGGGTGCTTTGGTTGATTTCAACTAGCCCTATATGTTCATGAGTTCTTCTAGTCTCCTTCGGCTGAAACTAATAACATTTGAAGACTACGACATTCGGTGGGTTTTCACCATAGAATAGAAGTTCATAAATTGCTTCAACTCTCCCATAATACTCGGTACCTCCTTCGCCGATAGCAGATACACAACAATTTGTAGACTTTCGGTCGGCCATAGATAGCTCTTTGCCATAGGTACGAAAGCGATACCCGTTGATGTCGTATTTGTCAAATGAACGGACCTTATAGTCAAAACCATTAGCGACTTGTCTCAATTCGGCGTCCATAGACTCTGAATTAGCCTACAAGTTTAATATGAAAGGATTGTTGCATTACGCACAAATTAGCGAATGAAACCGGGATAGCCGCCTACAAATTAGCCTACAAGTCTAATAGAAATTACCGTTTGTTTGAACCAAGAGATGAAACCGGGATAGCCGCCACCTTGCTTTGCGAGAAGCTCATACTCTTCGACAGAATCCTTTTGGATCACCGCTCCATACGAGAATAAGGCGACGTATCGACTGTATGAAATATCCAGGAATAAGAGCAATTCAAAGGAAATAGAAGTTGCGAAACTATGTACCGAGAACTTACTCGATGTACGGCCGCACTTCTATCAGGTTGTTGAAGATATACAACGAAATGGGCCGCCATTGTCCGTTATCCAAAGATACTGGATTTGAAACACTGGCTGGTGCGAGATTCCCTTTGAATAGGCTGAGGTTGGATCCACCCTTTTTAGGGTCGTCAGCATTGTACCGAGGTTTCGGATTATGCAAATGACGATTTTTGGCTTCGTAGTGTGCTGTCACGAAGTTTGCCGCCTCCTCAGTGATGAATGCCTCAGCCATCGATGCTTCAATTCTACGTTTATTTTTACATTTTTGTCGAAGCGTCTTCTGCATCCTCTCAGTTGGGTAGCACCAACGATTTTGCACGAGCCCCACCAATCTTGCCTCGGTCGGGAGATGCAAAATCAAATGTTGCATTGGATTAAAGAAGCCCGGTGGAAATATCTTCTCTAACTTGCAGATCAACTCCGGCGCCAACTCTTCCATTTCTTCTAGCACGCCAAGCGATAGTTCTTTCGCACAAAGAACACGGAAGAAATAGCTGAGTTCTGCCACTACTAGCCATTCATCCTCAGGGATGAAGCCACGCAACATCACCGGCATTACCCGCTCAATCCATATGTGCCAATCATGACTCTTGAGACCAAATATCTTCAATTTATCAAGACTGGCTCCCCTCTGTAGATTCGCTGCATACCCATCGGGGAACATCAACTGCATTTTCACCCACAAGATAATTTCCCTCATAGCCGGCCTTCCGAGATTGAACCATGCCTTTGGCTTCGTCCAGTTCTGCTTTCCTTTCGGTTCTTTCATGTTTTGTAACGGCCTATCACATAGCGCCTCCAGATCGACTCTAGCCTTAGTATTATCCTTTGACTTCCCATCTATGCCGAACAATGTACCAAAAAGTGCCTCGGCGATATTCTTCTCAGTGTGCATCACGTCGATGTTGTGTGGGCAAAGGAGGTCTTTGAAGTAAGGCAGATCCCATAAGCATGTTTTGTGAGTCCAGGCGTGCTTAGAATTATACCCCTTGAAGTACCCTAGACGCTCGGGATCTGGCTCGAGAGCGTTTAACTGATCCAGGGTCTGTTGGCCTGTCAATGCATGTGGTGCAGAGTTTTTGACAACTCTACCTCTGATGAAGTTCTTCTTGTCTTTCCTGAACTTATGGCGAGGATTCAGGAACTCTCTATGCATGTCGAAGCAAGAAAACTTGCGACCGGCCTGAAGCCAACGAAACTCAAGAGCTCCCTTGCATGTGGGGCACGGGAACCTTCCATGCACACACCAGCCAACGAATAGCGCATACGCCGGCAAGTCATGCGTCGAGTACATGTACCAGACACGCATTATGAAGTTTCGTTTGCTATAGGCATCGTATGTCTTGAACCCATTATCCCAGGCTTCTTGCAATTCGTCCTTAAGCGGTTGCATGTACACATTCATATTTTTCCCCGGATAGTTGGGCCCTGGAATTATCAACGTCAGGAAAATGTTCTTTCTTTGCATAATCTGTCCGGGGGGGAGATTGAGTGGAAAGACAAATACGGGCCAACAACTGTATTGGGCTGCCGTCATACCAAACACACTGAACCCATCCGTGCTGATGCCGACTCGAGGATGCCTCGGATCTGCCGCTTTGTCACCATGTAATTCATCAAACTTTTTCCACGCAACACCATCCGATGTGTGTACAATCATCAGATTCCCATCTGCATCTAGTTCGGTTCTTTTGCCCGTTTTGTGCCATGTCATCTGTCTGGCCGTCTCTTCGACCATGAAAAGACGTTGAAGTCTTGGTACGATCGGCATATACCGAAGAACACTAACGGGGATTTTGGTCTGTGTCTTCTCACCCATACCGTTGTCTACCACAACATACCTGGAAGACTTGCAAATGGGACAACAGTTCAAGTCCGCATAGTCAAGCCTAAACAAGACACATCCTTTCTCACAGGCATGTATCTTATCATAGGGCATCTTCAGTGCACGGAGGATTTTGTCCGACTGGTACAGGTTTGCAGGCATTACATGGCCTTTGGGTAGAAAGCGTCCAAATACTGTCATCATTGCATCGTAGCATTCTCTGCCCAAGTTGAACTGAGCCTTCAGAGCCATTACTTGTGAGATGGCATCCAACTGACAAAGCTCAGTGTGCTCATGAAGCGGACGTTTTGAAGACTCCAACATTTCATTGAAGGCCTTTGCAGATTCCTCCATCTCCTCGTCCGAATCCCGAGCATCATCAAAGTCTTGCACCATGTTTTCCATACCGGTACCATGCTCGTCGGTGCGACGACGATCCACCTCAGCTCGGTCACGTTGGGAGACTCACCATGAAATGTCCACACCGTATAATCGGGCGTAAAACCACTCTTCTGCAGGTGTTTGCCCATTTCAGCCTCTGTCCTCTTTTCCCAATTGCCGCACCGTAAACAGGGGCACCAGGTTTTCCTCTGGCCATTTGCAAATGCGGCTCGCACAAACCCCTTGGTTTTTGTGAACCATTCAGTGCTCCATTTGTTCTGACCAGTGTGACCGGTGTACATCCACGCACGATCACTCATCTTGACTTTCAGAGCTACTAGACACACAACAAATATATATATATATATATAATTCACCATGTATGTATTCATCAGTTGATCTACTTTGTCAATTTTATTACGTCCATGCAACCTACACTCTAATAGGTAATGATAGGTCCTAATCCCACCCGAGTATGGTTAGATTGGGTTCATTTTCCCATGCTATGCCCCGGATCCTACGCAAAATTTCGGCAGCACCTCCCCGCTGTTCTCCTGATACACGTCTCTGCAATAAACAGAGAGGATGTGTACCCGGAAAACAACAGGGGAGGCACTGACGAAATTTATGCGTCGGATCCGGAGCAAAGCATATGGGAAAACGAACCCAATCTAAACATACTCGGGCTGTCCATGGATAGCGTTGGACAATTCGAAAGAATCAAGGTTATAAATATGCAAATGCATGCATATTTATAACTATGACGCTTTCGAACGGGAGACACATATTGGTTACGCATACTGATGATTCAAGACACATATATATCTAGCTATCAAGTTTCATCGGAATAGATCAAATAATTAATGGGGGAGGAGGACATGTCATTTGTGCTCACCCACGAACGAAGGGGCAGAGCTCGTCAAACGCACGGCGAGGTCGTCGAACACCAAACCTCGCAGCGATGAAACAACTGCACATTTAAAACTACCCGATCAACACAATTATATATGATGTTTTTCATAACAAAATCGAAAGATATATGACCTAACTAATAATTCACAAATATATGACCCCGTCGGCTTCTGGAAGG
>NC_057814.1:641017274-641018024 GCF_018294505.1 Triticum aestivum
TAAGAATTACTAAATGAAGGAACTTAAGTAGAAGGCCTTAAGAATTACCTTCATGTACTGCTCCTTACTCAGGAACTTATCGCGGCACGCCGGCTTGGTCTTCTTGATACCACGCAAGGCGTAGTAGTCTCGAACAGCCTGCACCCGAGCCTCGTGCCGTAAGTTCTGGAGTAGGCGCTTGCAGACGTTCTGGATAACATTTGCGCAGTCCTCCTCGTATCCCTCCTCACACCTGTAGAATGTCTGCAATCAAATGAGACAATATTGATTAGTACAATTAATAACTAGCTAGTTGAAGATTTTGAAATGTGTAAAGGAGAAATTACCCAGAACGTCCTGATCACCATGTCTGCCCTCGTGTCGCACACGACACCGTCGATAATGACATCCGGCGGGGCCGGGGCAGCCACGTAGTGCTCCCAGCTCAACCCAAGCTCGGGAAGCCGACCCTCACCAGGCAACGTGACAAACCCCGGGAAGTTTTGCCGGCAAAGAACTCCAAGGACGGAGTTGGGCCGGCGGACACTATGATGGTGCCGTGTCGTGTCGTGACAAACCCCGGGGGTCGGGGTGTCGTGTCGGTCTCGGGGTGCCGTGTCGGGGTCGGGGTGTCGTGTCGGTCTCGGGGTGCCGTGTCGGGGTCGGGGTGCTATTTCGGGGTCGGGGCTTCGGGGTGTCTCCTCCTCCTCCTCCTCCTCCTCTTCTTCTTCTTCTTCTTCTTCTTCTTCTTCTTCTTCTTCTTCTTCTTCT
>NC_057814.1:641018600-641022449 GCF_018294505.1 Triticum aestivum
AAGTGAGTAACGGGCGGGGGGTACGGGCCGTTAGGTAGTAGGCACTTTGCCGTCCGCCCCCCTTTGCCGTCCGCTTTTTTGCCTCTTAGCCGTCTGCTCGCGGACGGCAAAGAGGTGGCCCGTTAAGTTTTTCAAAAACGGGCGGGGGTGGGGGCCACCTCACTCTTTGCCGTCCGCCAGCGGACGGCAAAGATTCTTTGCCGTCCGCTGGCCGACGGCAAAGAGCTGGCAGACGGCAAAGAGCTTCTTTGCCGTCTGCCCTTTCTTTGCCGTCCGCTTTTGGGTAGCTGATGGCAAAGAGCTTCTTTGCCGTCAGCTAGCGGACGGCAAAGAGCTGGCAGATGGCAAATTAGCTGATTCCAGTAGTGGTAGGGTGGTGTAGCCGTGGGTTATGTAGCCATGCGAAATACGCCATGGTCGATGTCGAGTCCAGGTGGCCGGTGTGGCGGAAGTCACTGTGGAACCGCAGGCGCAAGGAGGCGCCAAGTTAGTCATGGGCGCAGTGGTGTCCAAGTAGTCATGCGCCGGGAAGAAGACATTGTTAACGAGGCATCGCGCCGGGTTTTCCAAGCCGGGGGATACATGGTGGAAAAAAGCACGCATTGCTGCTACCAGCATCGGGCATGTGTAGAGTCGATGTTGACGATGCGCCGCTCCAGGCTTGCCGAGTCAGGGGACACATCGGGGACAAAGGCACGCGTCGGTGTTCCTAGCACCGGGCATGCGTAGACGGGGACTTATAGGAGTTGTACGTCATGTCGGAGGAGTTGGAGGGGCCGGCAGAGGAGGACTCGATGACGGTTGTGGCGCCAATCGGCGTGGGTCCAATGTCGCCAACGATGGTCGGCGTAGACGAAGTGGTCGGGGAAGATGATAGCGACTCTAACGCTGAGATGGTCCTGGATGAAGACGAAGGGGGTGGACGGGCGGCATGGTTTGGGTGTACGAATGCCACCGGCGCCGAGAAGCAGAGCGGTGGCAGCGGCCTGAGGAGACGGCTACGGCTAGGTTAGGAGCGTGGCGGCAGTGCTCAAAGTAGGCGAGAAGAACCCAACAACATGACAAAGACCGATGCATATTGTGGCGTTCCCACGCCAAGGCAGGTGACGCGGCGCGTACCACGTGGAAGTCAACACGTGGGGACAGCGAAGTCGATCGCGTGCCGCGACTGTCTGTGTCAAAACCGGTAGATCTCGGGTAGGGGTGCCCAAGCTGTGCGTCTGAGGATCGATGGTAACAGGAGACAGGGGACACGTTGTTTACCCAGATTCAGGCCCTCTCGATCGAGGTAATACCTTACTTCCTGCTTGATTGATCTTGATGAATATAGGGTTACAAGAGTTGATCTACCTCGAGATCGTAGTGGCTAAAACCCTAAGAGTCTAGCCTATGCAATTGTGATTCTGCTGCCCTCTACAGACTAGACCCTCCGGTTTATATATCCACCGGAGGAGGCCCAGGGTTACAAAGATTACATGGGAAGGAAGGAATCCTTACACCCGAACGCCTATCTTGCCTTTCTTCATACACAGGAGTCCTATCCGGACACGGGGGATGTCAGTTTATCTCCATCTTCAGGGCCCATCTGTCTGGCCCACCTTCGGTAGACCGGACAATCGTGGACCCCCAATCCAGAACTCCCTCAGCGACACTACGACCCGAAGGGGCGACGCAGCGGCAGCATGCGGGTCACGGAGACGGTGATAAGACCGTGGGGCGGCGGCATGGACTGCGTGCCGTGTCGCGATGACCCGAAGCGGCGATGGTGCGTAGGTCGGTGAAGCCATGGGGACGGCCTCGGGTGACGGCTGGGACCGCATGCTGCGGCGCTACGTCCTGAAGGGGCGACAAAGCGACAGTGCGTGTGTCGGTGCAGCTATGTGGAGAACCACGGGACGGTGGCCCGATGGGGCGACACAGCTGCAACCAGAAGCTCGGTGGTGGAGGGGTGCGCTATACTCGGGACAGTCTTTACGAGACTTGCGCAGGCGCGCGCCACCGACCGGCCAGGTCGGTCGCACGAGTAGATGAGGCGGATCATGGTAGAGGCCGAGTGATCAATCCTATCACGCGCGAGGTCAGAGACGCCGCTCGGTGGAGGTGGGGTGGCGGCGGTTTCTGAGATGAAGCCGGCGACGACAATCGGCATACAACATGGGGACGAGCGCGTAAGCCCAGCACCTGGGCTGCCAACGCCATGCTAGCGCCCAGGCAGTGAGGCCCGAGCAACCAACGCAGTAGCGCCGCCTGAGCTCGAAGCAACCGGCGAGCCTGACGCAGTCGGCAGCCGGCCCGCGAGCCCTACGCAGTCGGCAGCCGGCCCGCGAGCCCTACGCAGTCGGCTGCCCGAGGCAGCCGGCGACGGGTCTGGTGAGGTAGATGGCAGGGGGCCTTACAGACGCGAGGGAAGCTTGGTGGTGATGGAGAAGTCTTGGTCAGAGTAGGGCGGCGACAACTGGCGCAGGGTGATGGGGGCGCAGATGCGCGGACAATGGCCGTGACGGGCGCCTATTGTGCGAGGGCGCCGGGTTGAAGAAGTGGTTGACCAGTCATGCCGGTGTCGGAGCAGAGGCGCTGGGTCGACGAAGGCCGCGGGTGACGGAAACTGTTCTTTGATTAGAAACCCAAAAAAGAAAACACCTATCAAAACTACCGGCAAGAGAAAAAAACCGGAAGCAAGGGCTCGAGAAAGGACACTATGCCGGTCAACACGGCCGGCGTATGAAACCTAGGTACGGGCGGCGCATCCCCGTGCGTCGTTCAAGGAGGCCGACCCGCCCCGGGTGTGGCGGCTAGGGCTAGATTGGTTAGGCTGATACCATGTAAGAAGGGATATAAAGGGATTGATGGAATCGTTGTTTATCGCTTGAGCCTCGTGGGTATATATATAGTGAGTACTTGATCAGTTTGGAGTACGAGACAAGCTAGAACATATCCTAGTCTATCTCATATTTCCTAACTAAACACGTTACTCGACCGTGACTAATCCATCCGTTCAAAAATATTGGTCAAAGAAACGAATAAAAATAGATGTATCTAGAACTAAAATATGTCTAGGTATATCCATTTCTCCGACAAGTATTTTCAAATGGAGGGAGTATTTCGTAAATTTTTTGCCCGCATTCATGTCGCTGCAGAGCTACCGCTCCGTATTGAATATGGCTTTAGGGCGGATGCGACCTCTCACTGACTCCACCATTGAAGTGGCGTGCCGGCCGAAGGCGCCGCCAGCTGAACACGCCTCATCACCGCATTCAAAGCCCCTGCATGTGCCGAGATACCTACTCCAGCCACACGTTCGTTCACGAGCCGGCCCGCTTTAAACACAATGTCGGGCAAGATCCCCCGTCGGCCCCTATTTAAAGGACGCTAGATGCTGGGCAAGAATCGCACCACTCCGTCGCTCACCATCTTCTCCTTCCAACATTTTTCCTGACCTATTGATGGCATCCGACGAGTAGTTCTCCAGCACAGAAGTCGTCTGGGTAGCCTGCCGAGCCCGTCGGATATGAGTGATGCAACTCGTTGCTCCACCTCCCTCGCCTAGCTCAACCGCAAGTTTCCGCTCCAACCCCGCTCGCGGAAGAGTGTGAGTTGCTCCACGGAGGCACGCGAGGGAGCACGGCGAAGCGGGCATCGTAGCTGGCATGGACGAGGCCAGACGCAGTGCCATTCGCTGTCAATATTGGCGAAACCGAGCACGGTCGTTGGAGAAGGAAGCTGGCTACATGAAGTTCGACAGGTCGGTGGCAAGCACGTTCGCGTTCGCCGACAACACCAAGGAAAAGTAGAACGCGGGAGGCCATCGCCGCTTGGCTCCCAGGAGGGCAACCGCCGGCACGTTGCCGG
>NC_057814.1:641022782-641048838 GCF_018294505.1 Triticum aestivum
CTCCGATGAGTAGCACGGTCGGACA
Source organism: Triticum aestivum (assembly GCF_018294505.1). Lineage (NCBI taxonomy): Eukaryota > Viridiplantae > Streptophyta > Magnoliopsida > Poales > Poaceae > Triticum > Triticum aestivum. The sequence continues at coordinate 641,022,808 of NC_057814.1, forward strand.
TAGGGAAGATACGGGGGATCCGCCGCGGCCAGCCATAGAATAGTGTAGTGCATCCGTGACATCAAAGTGGAGCTCGGCGCGACTGTAGGTGCAAATAGTTTTACATTCAAAAAATATAATGCATTTCATACGATCCGTAGGAAATCTGTTGTGTTTGCATGAAAATTATCCGGTTTATTGAAAAACTGTTTGAATTGTATACAGATAGCAATGGATGGCGGCTTCCAGCATCCGTATCTAGGACTGGTCGAGCATCCGTATCTAGGACTGGTCGAGTCCACAGACGATACATTCAAAAAATATAATGCATTTCGTACGATTCATAGGAAATCTGTTGTGTTTGCATGAAAATTATCCGGTTTATTGAAAAACTGTTTGAATTGTATACATATAGCAATGGATGGCGGCTTCCAGCATCCGTATCTAGGACTGGTCGAGCATCCGTATCTAGGACTGGTCGAGTCCACGGACGGATGCAGGAGTAAATTTGCGGGTTACCATTGGAGATGCCCTAACAGCATATAGTAACTTACTCTAGGTTGGTGCGTAGTCTTTGGATCCATCACCTGGTTGACATCGATCCATTTTGTTTTTTGATGGAGGATGTATATATTGCCATCGGATTCTCTCAACACTACATAAGACATAACACTGCTTTTACATAAGCTCTCAAATTCCCCAAAAATGACATAGCACAAGTGCACAACATCAAATAATCTCTTATATTCCAACAAAATGACATAGGACAAGTGCACATCACCAAATAAATTCTCGTATTCTCACTAATTGACATAACATCGAATAAACATTAGTATACAATTCTCAATCCTCTCAAAATGACAAAGCAATATCACAACATCATTTCTCAATCTCGGTTTCTCACAAAACATCATAGCACAAGTGCAAACTCAAGTAAGCACATGTACAACCATGCATCATCTTCCATTCTTCACCTCAGTGTTCTAGACATCATTTGCTAGGCTTCGGTTATGATGAATTCAGACTCATCCTTGAAGTGAGCAGAACAAAAGCACAACTATTAATGGAAATGAACAAAACAAACATTGCAAGTTTGCAACATGTTATAGCAGAATTTAATGAGTTGAACATGTTACCATAGTTTCTTTGTCATCATATGGAACACTTTGAAATGCTGCAAAGAGAGTGGATTCTCTATCCCCTAATACAAAAATTTAGAGATAAAGGAATAATCAGCAATAATTATTGTAGTGTAACGTAGATTAGATAAGTGAGGGATAATGACCTATCATGTCAGCAGGGGACCAAGCTTAGTTAAAGTGAGTCAATTTTTTTGGGGCTAACCACAACAAGGCCTTGTGCTCCATCATGAGAAACTATTGAGTTATACATGAAAATAAACAGTCTTTACTGCAGTTAAAGTGAGGCAAGGTACATCGATTTGTCTAAATTGTACGTATTTGAAAATACTTTGATCTGTAAATTGCAGTGAATGGTAACTACCAACCTAAATTTTATCTTTTCTATATTTCTTCTTTTACGGAGTGTAAGGTACACCTACCCAAATTACAGGTCAGATTTTTTTGAGGGGAATTAGAAGTCAGGTTCTAATGAACATTAATCATTTGCGTGCTCACAGCCCTGTAGTTTGAAATTCAGTGATGTGGTAAAACCTAAATACAGTACTAATTAACATGCATATCTATAGAGCATGCTATGTATCAACGAAAATTACCTAACACTGTAAGTCTCTGCTCCAATTACTAATGTAAACTGCAAGAAATACTTTGTGGAAATTCATGAACAAGCACATGTTCACACGCACGTACAAGAACACAAGACGTACAGGGAAGGGACTGAGGGAACAAAAAAATACCTTGAGCGTGGCTGTTTGGTGTGGTCATCACCTCCTCGGCACGGTCATGCTCCTCGCCGTCGTCGTGGTCTGCGCCCGCCTCCCTGCACCCCCGTGCCGCCGTGCTCCTGGTCCCATGTGCAGCAACGCTCTTGTATGTCATGTCGCTCCGCATCGCAGCTCCCTGAGTGCCTTGCGCTGGCCCGCCGCCGCCGGATCTCCGTCGTACCCGTACGTGCTTGGACAAGGCGAGATGGAGGGATCTATGGGATATGGAGTTGGGGTCTTGGCCTCTTGGGGCGTTGGCTGCTGAAGTGCTCCGCTAGCGGCGCATGCAGCAGGGCTGCGGGAGGAGTAAGTTGAGGAGACGGAGGCGATGCATAATGACGGTTTGTTTAACGAGGAGATAGAAGAATAAGAAGCGGCACTGGAGTAAGTTACGGTGGGGGAGGAATTGCACTTTTTTTTTCATTTTTCATTATAGGAAAAATACTTTGGACGATGGGATAGTAGAGATTACAAAATTTTGCGCCACATGTCATACTACCGGGTCGGGTTTGGATATATCCACGGATATCAAATAATGTCCATGCCTTACCATGAGTAATCAGGTCGGGTTCGGGTGCTATCCATGGGCGTAAAATGTATCCAAACCCCACCCATTCGAACCGGGTATCCGCGGGTATCCATGTCCATAGATAAAATTGCCATCTTACTCGAGACCTTCATGGATAAATCCAAGTTGACGTCCTCGGCTTGGCCTATGGACACATGCTCTTGGCCGTGGCTTTTCAAAATCTGGCCCCGCCGGTGCGGTGAGCACTCAGCTCCTGCGTGTCCAACATGGCTTGCGTCCGAGGAAGGCGTTGAGTTAACTGTTAACATGCGTATGTACGTGCTTGTTGTCGTTATATTCTTTTGTTCGGCGAGGAAGTACGTGGTTTAGGCTGGTCATAGTGGGGAGTATCATACATTAGTATCATGCATATGATATTAGTGTATGATACTACGTCCATAGTGCATAGTATCATAGATGGTCTAATTTATTGCCATGCATGACACATAGTAGTATCACATTTATTATGTTACAGTATCTACCTATGTTACTATAACCATCTCTCTTCTTTAATTCCCTGTCACATAAACATGTTTGCGAGTCCCAAATGCATGATACTACTTATGTTACCCCCACTATGGCCAGGGTTACAATGGAGTTATTATATACTACTCCCTCCGTCTCGGTTTAGAGAGCATGCATGTCATTCTAGGTTGAGAATTTAACTAGCTATATATGTATTAAATGTGATGAAAAATATATGTTTGGAAACTACATCCGCTTAAGAATCCAATGATATGCTTTTGGTGACATATAACTCATATTTAGTTAGTGAAATGGATGACCTAGAACTACGCGCAGGCCCTCTAAACCGTGACGGAGGGAGTACTATCATGCATATGATATTACTTTAGGACTATATAGTATTATATGTTAGAATCATTATGGTGAAATTTATTGTCATGCATGACACATATTAGTATATTATTTATTGTCATAATGCTTAATCCTTTTTTTCTCATTTAACTGCGTGTCATTGCAGTAAAAATGTCTTGTTCACATACATAAAACCATTTGCCTATGATATTTGCATTGTGACCAGACTTATGTGACTTAACCTTGCAGGCCCCCTGATTCCTTGGGAGTTGCATGGTTCAAGTACCCTTCACTTAACCTCACACGCCGCATGATTCTTCGGATGTTGGATTCATACTAGTTGTTACTCTAGTGGTACATGCGCATGCATTCCTAGGATCTATCAGTTGCAATTCGACCGATTGCGCATGGATTAATAAGTTTTACCACTCGATCCAGCGTGTTTGCATGCACATGCACATGTGAACGGACATGTATGGTACCGCACGTACATACAAATCTGCGGTGTATGCATGCATGACATCACAAAATCCGCCTAGCAAAGCAATGGAGTACATCACATACTACTCCCTCCGTTTCCGAATATTTGTCTTTCTAGAGATTTTAGTAAGTGACTACATACGGAGCAAAATGACTAAATCTATACTCTAAAATATGCCTACATATATCCGTATGTTGTATTCCATTTGAAATGTCTAGAAAGACACATATTTAGGAACGGAGGGAGTAGCATGGTACATGTATGCATGCATGCGCTGGGCTCGACTCATCATTGTTGACTTCATCAAAATCTGCGGTGCATGACATCACACGGTCCACTGACCACTAGGGATGAAAACGGCGCGAAAACGGACGGAACTGGGTGCTATCATATTTGTTTTCATATTTTCTTGCAGAAGCGGGAACGAATACGGAAACCCCGGAAACAAATACTACCGGAAACAAACACGAAGTGAATACGGAGCGGACACGGAAACAAAACTGTGTGTTGACCGGAACTTAAAGACCCCTTGAATCATGGAGAAATACAGACAAAAAACAAACAAATTGATGGAATTGTTAACATGGCTACAAAAATAATATGGTTGTGTTGGTAACGTAGGGTAGTATTGTAGTAGTACATGACAATTCCGTATAGGGTCTAGTTGAGTATGTGTGTGGTAGTAAAAGTTGGAAATCAAATTATACATTTTGCTCATTCTACTCACTTTGTCATTGCGTGTTGTTTGGTAGTTGGGCTACAAAGCAGCCATGGGCCTATAGTAGAAACGAAAATTCCATATTAACGGAAACGAAAAGTTCCGTTTCCACGTGTGTTCCACTGGAAAACACCATTCCGTTTTTGTTTCCGTTTCCGCATAAAAAATTCCATTTCCATTTCCGTTTTGCAAATTTCCATTTCCATTTTCATATTTCCTCTCCGTTTTCATTTTTCTTCTGAAAAAGCGGAAACTTTTCACTCCATTTTCATCCCTACTGACCACGACAACAACCCATGAACAACTAGAAGTACATGCGAAGTTCGGGCCACCCGCGCAGCCACTTGCTCCACCGACTGACACCCCAACCTCTCTCGGGTCACCAGGATCCTGGAGCAACCCCTGGCTGGATGTTTCAACGGGCAATTTTAAGGGCGTTGGGGCATTTCAGCGCTGCCACGCGGTGCGCCTCACCCATGGGGCCCTTTTTCGTTTTTTATTTTTGTATTTTTTCTTTCTTTTCAGTTTTCTGCTTTGAAAGTTTTTCTTTCGTTTTAGTACTGCTTCACCCCATGGGGAGAACAGTTGTACTTCCTCCCGAAGTATAATTTAGTAGTTTTCAATGGAAGCACAAATTTTAGTTACGTTGGGAGCACAATTGTGCTTCACTCCATGGGGGCACAAATCTAGTACACTTGAAAGCACATTTGTACTCCCGCGAGGAGCATAAGTCTTCTTACACGCGGGAGCACAAGCTAGCTAGTGCTAGTTGAAAGGACAGTTTAGTTCACACCGGAAGCACAAATGACTAATACATAAAGAGCACATATTTACCAAAAATAATGTTCGTCGAAATATACCAACATAGGATCTAGTTTTGAAGATCTCGACGCGAGAAAGGCACCAGTAAAAATGGTTGATGATTAGATGCATGGTTCAATACACAAATCAGTTAAAAAATGAATATGTACACAAAGTCACAAAACAATCAACCTCTCATCGTTACGCGCGGGGTGAGGGAACCCACAAAAACTCGCTGGTTACGATAGGTGATGCACATGCAGTGCGCCGCTTGTAACCATGAGAGGAGATGGGCTAACCTTTGTAAGAGGTACCCCTTAATTAGTGAATGGTTACAATACTTCTTACAATCTCACCAATTGTGATTGAATCTTTGAGTACGAGGTGGATCCAATTGGTGGAGTGGCTATGATGATGACGCAGATTATGGTATAGATTGGTGTTGGTGGGAAAAGAGTGTGGGATGAACAGACTTCTTTTCAATATATCCCCCCTTTCCCCCACCTCCCACCTAACTACAACTTCGACCAAGTGGAGTAGGTTTCACTCATCGTGCAACGAAGTTTGGCTCGGGTCCATTCACGAAAGATCTTTGACTTGATTGAGGGAGGTGTCCTCACGCACCACGACTGCTGTTTTTTTACGATAATGTGTAGGCGTACTAGTGGTCTTCTTTCGCTCTATCTTGGCCTTTGGTGATATGCCCCGTACGGAATTGCTCCAATTTTAAGTGTGGGTCGGGGATTTATGCTCCCGCCCACTTCTTTTTCATCGGATCTACAAAAAATACCAATGCAACAAGATTTGCAAATCTTGGAATTAGTTAGTGACTACTAGGCAACTCCAAGTGATATTTCTAAGAAAACCTTAAGAATATATCAACATTCAACTTAAGAAAAATGAGTGTAAAATACACTCATCAAAAGCAGAAACACTGACTCTTACACAAATTAATATTGATGCCTGCAGTCATGAAAGGTTGAAATATCATGGATGAGGCTTTTGACCTTCACGAGACCATGAGTTACACCCAAAAAAAACAAAGGGGGGTTATTTTTAAAAAGCCAACTACGAGAAGGTCCAGAATAAAGTGGTACAGTCTTTCCTCCCTGCAAATCCTCCGTATGGACGAATTGTCACCCAAATGGTGTATGTGGATTGACAACTTTATTTCCCAGGTAGTGCCGTCATAAATGTTAATGATGATGTAGGTAACTACTTCCGGACAACCAAGGGTTCGTGTCAGGGGCACCCATTATCACCTATTATGTTGAACATCACGGCTAACATGCTACCTGTCCTTGTTGAACGAGCAAGCCATGGGCAGATTAGCATGGTGATTCCACAATTGTTAGGTGATGGTTTGTCCATCCTGGAATATCGTGATGACACTAAATACTACAATTTTTATGGATGACGTTCTAAGAAAGAACAAAACTAGTTTCTTCTTTTGTACTGAAGAAGTCTTATGGAGTCTTTAGTCGATAAAGGTGGATTTTATTGACTTAAATTGAAGCACCAATGAGATAAATATCAAAATAAGCATACACCCGGCTTCTGCATAATTAGGATGTACACAGACAACACAAACACATACAAAAACATGCTGGCAGTAGCAAAGCTATACAAGACCGAAGCTATGCAAGTATTCAATAAACCATTATATAACGAATGAATTGGCATGAAATTGAAATAACAATTATCTTGTCAGTAGGTAGTCAAGGAAATAGAAGACGCAATACATTTTCTGTAAGTTGATTAGCGAGCACATCTAGGGCATGGTGGGGTTGTATTTGTAATAGTGACAGTTGATGGTGATTGAGCGACGACTTTGGCGATGTCGTCATAACCGTCACCGTTGGGGTCGTTGCATCCGATGAAGTTCCTTTTGCTTGGGAAGATGGTGAAGACTAGACTGGAGAAGACGGCCATTCCCAGCGGCAGGTTCTTGAGCAGCTGCTGGGCGTCGGTGCCGGCCTTGGGGAAGAAGCAGTTCTGGAGCCCGACGTCGCTGAAGGCCATGGTGAGGAAGACGACAACGGTGAGGAAGGCGTGAGAAAAGTCCTGCTTCTTGATATGCCGCTTCTTGAGCTCGGACTCCAGGCCTTCGAACTCCTTCTTCTGATCGTCCCTCGATATGTTGAATATGTTCATGCCATCGATCGTGGCTATTCCGTAATACACCTTACCTTTGTGGATGATGGAGTCGGTGAAGGCGAAGAAGACGCAGGAGGCGGCTAGCACGATGACGAGCCCGAGCGTGATCCACCAGTTGGAGGGGTAGCACTTGCCCTGGTTGCTGAAGGACGGCGCCAATATCTGGTACGCCATCACCGACCCCGTCGGCAGCAGCTGCACCAGGTTCGCCGACACCGACAGCACCTTCTGGCTCACACAGGTCTTGCCATCAGCCGGCGGCTTGACAACAGCAATCGTCGTAGGTGCTATGTCGACGGCACTATGCTCGCTGGCTGATGCTGCCATTATCTTTCTTCTTTGGAGGTGATCTGATGTGTGTGTGAGTGATCACTAGCTAAGTTCGTACGTAGGTTAATTGCTGGTTGGTGCTCGATGGATCCATTCGGTCGGGATGGCAACTATTTGTATAGGCCGGCCGGTGAAGCTTGCCCCTTCATCCATGGTTATGGACAGATGTGTGAAAGCTCGTCACATGGATTCGTTTCTGACATTTTCCTCCATCTATTGGCACCTTCAAACATATGACCAACTTGCCCAACGTCAACGAGCTATACATATACAACTTGCACCCAAACCGAATATTTAAATATCCTCTTAGATTAATACAGAAGTAGCTAGCCCAGATTCCAGCACATGGATGCTTCTCTTTCAGTTAAGCTTCCAAGGATTCGTGCCTTCCATGAAAATTGCAACTTGGTGCAAAACGCCAGCCTGCAGTCTTGGATGGATCATGGATTGATCCACGACTTACGCGTCATTGCATTGCTGTAAGACGGATCTGAAGTGTGAAAGCTCTGTCGCATTGATTCGTTTATCACTCCAATTAATGGCACCTTCGGTCTTCAGAAAATGTGCAACTGGTGCAAGCCAGATAATTTAGATCCACAGTTTGCGCTCCAATATTCATAAACAATCTGGAGGATCGAGATGGAGCCTCCCACGTTAGTTAACCAAAGTGGACTAATAGAAATGCCAATAATGTACGGATTGTCCAAGGAATCAATTTATACAGGTTCGCCAATAATGTACCATGATGCTGAGCTGTGCAAATTATAACAATTCTTGCTAAGCATGACGTAGGTCACATGAGGGTCGACGGACGACTAGGTGATAACATCACAATTGATCAACAATCAATGCACATCCTAATCCTTAGGTAACAGTAGTAATTAACAATATAATGAGTACTTGCAAACAAGCCTGGATCCAGATCAGCCAAGACAAGACTTGGATAGATCGGGGGTCCTAATAACTAATCAGTTAAATGGCTACTCCATCAACGAATCCAAGGAATCAACACCGACTCAATCTGCATCCGAAATAATGCTTATTGGTGATCATAATCCGTGGACCAGCTCAACACCTGATTAAGTTGGTCAATAGATGAATTTTATAGTTCGTGCCTCAATCAACCAATCTGGCTAACATAATGTACCTTTGACACGCACAAATGCATGTTGGAGTACAAGAAAACCAACTTTCTGTGATGTCCGATCCACTGGTGGACTCACCAATTACTAGATCAATGTGAGTTTGATATACAGTACAGGTAGAGAGGAAGGATTGCTTGAGGTAGGGGAAAGGATTAAGAGGGGATAGAGGGAGAGAGATGAGCCAGTGGCTCAAGACCATGTTAATTCTTTGTTGCCTCTACAGGCGCTTATCATGCCAGAGACGTAGATTAGGGCCTCTGTGGAAGGTGCACCCACACCTCCCTGTGCGTCGTGGCTGTCGACGCATGCCATTCATGCGTACATGCCCGGCAGGCCATTTCCTATTGTAACAACCTTGTAATTCTGCCGCAGTCTACCTATCAATGCAATGATACGCAAGCCTTTTGCATATCCGTGAAAAAATATCTTCTTGTTTGAGTTACATTCTTTGTTTTAAATTTCAACAATCATCATCTGGAAATATTTCCTTGGCACTAGTAGAACTCATTTCATCAAACATAAAAATCCAATTTGAATGACTTTTAAATGACAATATTTTTACACAATCATTACACATGCTAAAGATGTTACCCACACATTTGCATGGGTCGATCTTAGTTTTTGTAGAAAGAGAATGTGCTTTGTGCCCGAGAGAAGAAAAACAAATTTTGGTTCTTCTAAGAAATAAAAAGTGTGAACACTAATTATTTTTGTATCGACACAAGACACACATAAATTTTTTCATGAAATTGAAACGCACACAATTTGCTGGGACATTTGCTTGTCTACCTTTTTTGCCTGAATTTTATGACATAAGGGGAAAAAATCGTGCCACAGAGCATGTACTCCTGGTGCACTGTTCAATCTCCAGGCTCCCTAGCCTCTACATACATCCAAAATTGCGTATTTCAAGCGGCAATTAACAATCAAACAAACTTTGGATCCTGTCGTCCGTTGATTCCTAGAGATCCCCAGTTGTCAAACGTAAAGCATTATAGCAGGAGCTTTCAGGAGCCAGACCTAAACAATGGTACGTCTCGATGTTTGGGCAGTACTGGGTGTGAAAGTAGTTTGGGAAGCGTAGAACCCTTTGTCTCGGGCCGCATTGTATATATTGGGCAATAGCCTTGATGCACAAGTTACAGAGAGATGGAGAGAGATCGACCAGGAGGAGAGAGATCAACCAGGAGGTCGTTACAAGGAGATACGGGAGAAGAAGAGATAGAATTTAGGTACAAGTTAAACAGCCTCTCCTATCCTTATACATCTCCTATACAATTTTTCTAACACTCCCCCTTAATCTAAACCTCAGGAAGCCTTGCCAAGGTTGAGATTGTATTTGAACTCGCCTAATCTTCTCTCAGTAAGGGGTTTAGTAAACCCATCCGCAAGTTGATCCCCTATGGGGATAAACCGAATTTCAAGCAGCTTTCCAGCTACTCTCTCTCTCTGACAAAATGAAAATCCACTTCAATATGTTTCGTCTGTGCATGAAAAACAGGATTTGCTAAGAGATAAGTTGCACCAATATTGTCGCACCATAACCTTGCAGCCTTTGGAGCTTTAATTCCAAGCTCATAAAGTAATGTTTTATCCACATCACTTTGGCTGTAGCATTTGCCGAAGACTTATATTCAGCCTCTGTACTTGACCTCGAGACGGTAGCTTGCTTTCTTGCGCTCCATGACACAAGATTTGATCCCAGAAACACAGCAAAACCACCAGTAGATCTCCTATCATCAGCACACCCTGCTCAGTCTGCATCAGAATATGCAGTAACAAGCAAGGAAGAGGACTTGACAATCTGAAGTCCAAGCCCTTGAGAATACTGGAGATACCTTAGAATTCTTTTAACTGCTGTCCAATGAGTAGTTCTAGGAGCATGCAAATATTGACATACCTTGTTCACTGAATAAGAGATATCAGGACGTGTAAGTGTTAGATATTGCAAAGCACCTACAATGCTTCTATAATTTGTTGCATCCTCTCGGCCAGGAGCTTCTCCACTATCAACTGTAAGTTTTTCCGAGGTGGAGATTGGTGTGCTTACCGGTTTGCAATTCTCCAATCCCACTCTCTTTAGAACATCAGCTGTATATTTCTCTTGTGAAAGAAGTATGTCATCTTTGATTTGCTTTACCTCTATGCCAAGAAATAGTGAAGATCACCTAGATCCTTGAGAGAAAATTCAAGTTTTAAATCCTTAAGCAAACAAGCAGTGGCCTCTTGAATTGAACTAGCAACAATTATATCATCAACATAAACAAGCACAAAAATAGTGATATTGCCTTTGCTATAAAAGAACAAGGATGTATCTGCCTTGGATGATGTAAACCCAAGATGTTGTATCTGCATGCTCAACCTAGAATACCATGCTCTTGGAGCCTGCTTTAGACCATATAAGGCTTTATGTAACTTACATACATAGTGTGGTGTGCTGTGATTTTCATAACCTAGTTGTTCCCGCATGAACACTTCTTCCTCAAGAACACATTGAAGAAACGCGTTCTGAACATCTAGTTGTCTTAAGCTCCAACCTGTGGAAATAGGAATGGACAAAACAAGACGAATAGTAGTTGCTTTAACAACAGGGCTGAAGGTATCATCATAATCAATTCCAAACCTTTGCTTAAAACCCTTTGCAATCAACCTTGCCTTGTACCTGTCTATACTTCCATCAGATTTTCTTTTAATCTTGTATACCCACTTACAATCAATTACGTTAGCACCACGTTGCGGTGGTACTAGATGCGAAGTCTCATTTTTTATAAGTGCATTATATTCATTATCCATGGCTTCCTTCCAATCCTTGTTAGCGAGAGCATCATGCAGATTGATAGGTTCACCAGTAGTGGCAAGAAAAGCACGCTTAGTTGGATTATACTTTATTGTACCATCACCGTATTGTTTTTCCTTGACAATACCTGACTGAGACCTTGTGTGTGGACGAAGAGGTGAAGGAGCCATAGAAACAAGTGCAGTTGACTGTGGCGCAGAAGATCCTGCTGTTTCATCGTTGTCCACAGAAGATCCAGGCTGATGGGGCTCCTGATCCGAGGAAGATTGGAGCTGGTCCATGTCCAACGCGCAGCCAGCATCAACTGGCGAGTCGGCACCACCCGGCGGGTCCTGCATTGTCGCGGCATGGTCGTTTGCTGGGTCCCCAAGCGACGTGGCAGCCATGGACTTGCTCCCCCCGCGCCTCGCCCGATGGGCGTCTCGGGGCGTGCGGGCGAGAGTTGGCGCGACGCGTCTGGACCGGTGCGGTCCACCCGGTCTGCCGCGTTGTAAGCCACCAGGGGGCGCAGCAGAGGCGAATCTGCGCGGGATCGTGCGCTGCAGTCTGCCGCGAATCTGTCTGGGATCGCGCGCTGTTAGCAGGATCAGCACCGGAGGCCGTGCCTGGTTTGTCATGTGTGCACATAAAATGACGTCTGGAATCTGCACAAAAGTCATTAGAAACACAATTTTCTGCAGATTTTTGCACATGATCATGATCAGTTAATTCACCCCCATGATCAAGATGTGTGGCATAGTCTGGTAGAAGTGCGATTTCTGCACGAAGCAAAGCTCCCGCATTGGGATGAAGTTTGGAAAAGGGAAAGAGTGTCTCATCAAAAATAACATCACAAGAGATATAGATGCGTCAAGTAGATATTTCAAGACACTGTATCCTTTATGAAGATTACTGTACCCAATAAAGACACATTGTGTGGAGCAAAATTCGAGCTTGTGACGATTGTATGGACATAAATTGGGATAACAAGCACACCCAAAAAATTTCAGGTAATTGTAATCTGGCTTTTCATGATACAAGCGTTTTAAAAGGAGTGGAGTTGCCAATAACCTTACTGGGAAGGCGATTGATAAGATACGTAGTTGTGATAAAGGCCTCGTCCCAATACTTGAGAGGCGTGGACGCATGAGCTAAAAGAGAGAGACCAACTTCAACGATATGACGGTGTTTGCACTCAGCAGAGCCATTCTGCTGATGAGCATGAGGACAAGACACATAGTTAGTAATCCCAATGCTACGGAAAAAGGAGTTCAGTTTTTCATACTCCCCTCCCCAGTCACTTTGGGCCGATATAATTTTCCTATCAAAGTGTCTCTCAACAAGTTCCTAAAATTCTTGGAAGATGGAGAAGACTTCAGATTTATACTTAAGCAAATAAATCCATGTAAACTTGCTGTAATCATCAATGAAACTAACATAGTATTCTTTTGACCAAAAGAATCTCTGGCATGACCCCATACATCACTGAAAATCAGTTCTAAGGGAGCATGAGACGCACTAGTAGACTTAGGATAGGGAAGCTGATGGCTCTTGGCACATTGACAGGCTTCACAAACAGGCTCACTATTTGAAATATGTGACAAAGGAAGATTGTCTTTATTGATTACTTTCCTAATTATGACTGATGAGGGATGTCCTAATCTTTGATGCCACTTCGCCAAAGAGGGCTTGATGATGGAGTAGACTCGACGATGCTTGCGGCTAAGTGCTCCAGATGAGATGGGGTAGAGTCCTCCAACGCATCTATCGTGATAGAGAAGTGCCCTCGTTGCCCGATCCTTGATGAAAAAATAACGAGGGTGAGTTTCAAAGAAGACATTGTTATCAGTGGCTAAACGAGACATAGAGGCAAGATTTTTATCAGCTTGTGGAACATGGAGAACATCCCTAAGAACTAGATCATGTTGAAGATGATGGGAATTAAGTGAAACTTGACCAATTTGACAAATATCCATACCTTTACCGCTGGCGGTGTGGATCTGGTCATTGCCGTGATACGTCTCGCAAAGGGCAAGTTGCTCTAGCTCATTGGTAACGTGGTCCGTAGCACCAGAGTCAACATACCAGACGCCATCCCCTCCTTGCTCATGCATAGAAGCTGCAACCATACGAGCCCGAACCTGGGTAAACATCGTGTCCCCTATCTCCTGTTACCATCGACCTTAGACGCATAGTTCGGGACCCCCTACCCGAGATCTGCCGGTTCTGACACCGACATTGGTGCTTTCATTGAGAGTTCCACTGTGCCGTTCTCAATAGGTCCGATGGCTCCTTCTATCATCCATAGCGACGCTCTCCGAGGGGAAACCTTCCTTCCCGGACAGATCTTCGTGTTCGGCGGCTTCGTACTGCGGCTAACTCGCTTGGCCATCTGGAGCAGATCGATAGCTACGCCCCTGGCCACCAGGTCAGATTTGGAAGCTTGAATTACGTCGCGGATATCCGCGGAGACTTGATCTTCAACGGATTTGAGACCGCGGCGATCGCTCCCCCTCGCTCGGATGAACATGACTTAAATATGTCATCGGATCACATCCAGGAGATGGTTCCTGTTGCTGCAACGGCCTTAGAACCGGAGCAGATTGCGCCATCCGAGGCCACAGAGTCTGCGGCGTTGGAGCCGCACATAGACTGAACACCTGGCAATATCTGCGTCACCGGAATTCCGGACTCGTTTCCGGCTATAAGTTCCGAACCCCGTACGCCTGCGGACACCGAGCTTGATCGGTTATCGATTTTCGAATTCAGCGCCGCAGACATCTTCCAACACTCGCCTTTGGGCGATGTGCTAAACTCGTTAAAGAACCTGTCCTTGGCGGAGGACTCACAGCCGAACTATGTCCGGTTCGAGCTAGGGGCTAATGATGGAGAATTTTGCTTCCCACCCGCCACCCACTTCATAGCCACTATCGAGGACTTAACCGACACGCTTGATTACGGCTCCGACGACATCGACGGCATGGACGGCGATGGTGATGAGGAGCAAGGTCAAAACCCGCCATTTACCGGGCGATGGACAGCCACTTCCTCATACGATGTGTACATGGTTGATACACCTAAAAAAGCTAGCGACGATGACAAGGAAGATCCAGTTGAGAATAAACTTCCTGAGACACAGTCCAAGCGCTGGCGTCCTAAATGCGGTTCTAAGTCACGTCTCTCAAAAGACAGCAACACTGGCACCGGAGAAAAATAATACTTCGGATGACGCCGAAAACAATGAAGACCCTGTTGGAGCAACATTCGAACATGAGGAACAAGAAAACGGGCAAGTTAACCCTGATAAACAGGCCATGCCCAGCGACTCGGATGACGATAGTTATCGTCCACTCTCCGAGGATGAGGAGAGCCTCGGCAACAAAGATTTCATCGTGCCTGAGGCACCCCTCGAGCAGGAGTGCTTCAAGCGCCAGCTAATAGCTACTGCAAGAAGCCTAAAGAAGAAGCAGCAGCAGCTTCAAGCTGATCAAGACCTACTCATTGACAGATGAACTGATGTCCTGGCAGCCGAAGAATACGGCCTCAAGCATCCAGCCAAGAGTTACCCGAAGCGCAGATTGCTACCTCAGTTCGATGAGGAGGCGCCGGAGCCCATACCTCCCTCGCGCAATGCGCAACGACCACCACGTGGTCGGGACAGTGCGGCGGACCGACCACCCCGCGGTCGGGATAAAATGGCAACTCAGGCCGAACAGCAGCCCGCCCTACCGCCTCGTAAAAACAGAGACAAAATAGCTCGAGACTATACATACGACCTTCGGTAGGACGTGGACAGTAGAGCAGGACACACCAGATCGATCTACGGATCGCGAGAACGTTCTTCGACGTGCGACGACGGCTACCTATTCGGACGTGGCAAACCTAGTAACGCCCGGGCCGACAACCGCAGGCGGACTCCATCGGAGGTACGCCGCGACGCAGCCCGATATAGAGGCGCCGCACACCCTCTTTGCCTCACTGATGAAGTAATGGATCATGAATTCCCTGAAGGGTTCAAACCGTCAATATTGAATCATACGACGGAACAACCGATCCCGCAGTATGGATCGAGGATTTTATTCTCCACATCCATATGGCCCGTGGAGACGATCTCCACGCCATCAAATACCTCCCACTAAAACTAAAAGGGCCAGCTAGGCACTGGTTAAATAGCCTGCTTGAAAATTCCATTGGCAGCTGGGAGGACTTGGAATAAGCTTTTCTTGAAAACTTCCAAGGTACTTATGTCCGGCCACCAGACGCCGATGACTTAAGTCAACAACCTGGAGAATCAGCCAGAAAATTCTGGACTAGGTTCCTAACCAAAAAGAACCAGATCGTTGACTGTCCGGATGCCGAAGCTCTAGCGGCCTTTAAACACAGCATCCGTGATGAATGGCTCGCCCGCCACCTCGGCCAAGAAAAGCCGAAATCCATGGCAGCCCTCACGGCACTCATGACCCGCTTTTGTGTGGGTGAGGATAGCTGGCTGGCTCATAGCAAAAACACAGCTAGCGAGGCAGGCCCCCCGAGGCCAAAAACAGCACCCGCAAGCTCCGACGCAATTGACACAAACGCCGAAGCAATGGCGACAACACCGATGACACTACATTTCACGCTGGATTCAGCGGCCCCAAGTCCGGCCAGCGGAAGAAACCTTATAAAAGGAACAGTCAGGGACCATACAACTTGGACCGCATACGCGATCGTCCGTGCCAGATACATGGCACCCCAGACAAACCAGCCAAGCATACCAACAGAGATTGCCGGGTTTTCAAGCAAGCCAGCAAGTCAATTGCCGAGAACAAGGAAATGGGATCGCAAAGTGAGGACGACGACGAAGAGCCCCTACAGCCAAACACTGAAGGGCAGAAAAAGTTTCCCCCTCAAGTGAAAACGGTGAATATAATATATGCTACACACATCCCCAAAAGGGAGTGCAAGCGCGCACTCAGGGACGTCTACGCGGTAGAGCCAGTCGCCCCAAAATTCAATCCATGGTCGTCATTCCCGATCACCATTGATCGTCGAGATCACCCAACTAGCATCCGTCATGGCGGATCGGCCGCACTGGTCCTCGACCCAATCATTGAAGGATTTCACCTGACACGAGTCCTAATGGACGGTGGTAGTAGCCTCAACCTGCTCTATCTAGATACAGTGCGCAAAATGGGCATTAATCCCTCACGAATCAAGCCCACCAAGACTACCTTTAAAGGAGTCATACCAGGCATGCAGCAGGGCTGCGGGAGGAGTAAGTTGAGGAGACGGAGGCGATGCATAATGACGGTTTGTTTAACGAGGAGATAGAAGAATAAGAAGCGGCACTGGAGTAAGTTACGGTGGGGGAGGAATTGCACTTTTTTTTTCATTTTTCATTATAGGAAAAATACTTTGGACGATGGGATAGTAGAGATTACAAAATTTTGCGCCACATGTCATACTACCGGGTCGGGTTTGGATATATCCACGGATATCAAATAATGTCCATGCCTTACCATGAGTAATCAGGTCGGGTTCGGGTGCTATCCATGGGCGTAAAATGTATCCAAACCCCACCCATTCGAACCGGGTATCCGCGGGTATCCATGTCCATAGATAAAATTGCCATCTTACTCGAGACCTTCATGGATAAATCCAAGTTGACGTCCTCGGCTTGGCCTATGGACACATGCTCTTGGCCGTGGCTTTTCAAAATCTGGCCCCGCCGGTGCGGTGAGCACTCAGCTCCTGCGTGTCCAACATGGCTTGCGTCCGAGGAAGGCGTTGAGTTAACTGTTAACATGCGTATGTACGTGCTTGTTGTCGTTATATTCTTTTGTTCGGCGAGGAAGTACGTGGTTTAGGCTGGTCATAGTGGGGAGTATCATACATTAGTATCATGCATATGATATTAGTGTATGATACTACGTCCATAGTGCATAGTATCATAGATGGTCTAATTTATTGCCATGCATGACACATAGTAGTATCACATTTATTATGTTACAGTATCTACCTATGTTACTATAACCATCTCTCTTCTTTAATTCCCTGTCACATAAACATGTTTGCGAGTCCCAAATGCATGATACTACTTATGTTACCCCCACTATGGCCAGGGTTACAATGGAGTTATTATATACTACTCCCTCCGTCTCGGTTTAGAGAGCATGCATGTCATTCTAGGTTGAGAATTTAACTAGCTATATATGTATTAAATGTGATGAAAAATATATGTTTGGAAACTACATCCGCTTAAGAATCCAATGATATGCTTTTGGTGACATATAACTCATATTTAGTTAGTGAAATGGATGACCTAGAACTACGCGCAGGCCCTCTAAACCGTGACGGAGGGAGTACTATCATGCATATGATATTACTTTAGGACTATATAGTATTATATGTTAGAATCATTATGGTGAAATTTATTGTCATGCATGACACATATTAGTATATTATTTATTGTCATAATGCTTAATCCTTTTTTTCTCATTTAACTGCGTGTCATTGCAGTAAAAATGTCTTGTTCACATACATAAAACCATTTGCCTATGATATTTGCATTGTGACCAGACTTATGTGACTTAACCTTGCAGGCCCCCTGATTCCTTGGGAGTTGCATGGTTCAAGTACCCTTCACTTAACCTCACACGCCGCATGATTCTTCGGATGTTGGATTCATACTAGTTGTTACTCTAGTGGTACATGCGCATGCATTCCTAGGATCTATCAGTTGCAATTCGACCGATTGCGCATGGATTAATAAGTTTTACCACTCGATCCAGCGTGTTTGCATGCACATGCACATGTGAACGGACATGTATGGTACCGCACGTACATACAAATCTGCGGTGTATGCATGCATGACATCACAAAATCCGCCTAGCAAAGCAATGGAGTACATCACATACTACTCCCTCCGTTTCCGAATATTTGTCTTTCTAGAGATTTTAGTAAGTGACTACATACGGAGCAAAATGACTAAATCTATACTCTAAAATATGCCTACATATATCCGTATGTTGTATTCCATTTGAAATGTCTAGAAAGACACATATTTAGGAACGGAGGGAGTAGCATGGTACATGTATGCATGCATGCGCTGGGCTCGACTCATCATTGTTGACTTCATCAAAATCTGCGGTGCATGACATCACACGGTCCACTGACCACTAGGGATGAAAACGGCGCGAAAACGGACGGAACTGGGTGCTATCATATTTGTTTTCATATTTTCTTGCAGAAGCGGGAACGAATACGGAAACCCCGGAAACAAATACTACCGGAAACAAACACGAAGTGAATACGGAGCGGACACGGAAACAAAACTGTGTGTTGACCGGAACTTAAAGACCCCTTGAATCATGGAGAAATACAGACAAAAAACAAACAAATTGATGGAATTGTTAACATGGCTACAAAAATAATATGGTTGTGTTGGTAACGTAGGGTAGTATTGTAGTAGTACATGACAATTCCGTATAGGGTCTAGTTGAGTATGTGTGTGGTAGTAAAAGTTGGAAATCAAATTATACATTTTGCTCATTCTACTCACTTTGTCATTGCGTGTTGTTTGGTAGTTGGGCTACAAAGCAGCCATGGGCCTATAGTAGAAACGAAAATTCCATATTAACGGAAACGAAAAGTTCCGTTTCCACGTGTGTTCCACTGGAAAACACCATTCCGTTTTTGTTTCCGTTTCCGCATAAAAAATTCCATTTCCATTTCCGTTTTGCAAATTTCCATTTCCATTTTCATATTTCCTCTCCGTTTTCATTTTTCTTCTGAAAAAGCGGAAACTTTTCACTCCATTTTCATCCCTACTGACCACGACAACAACCCATGAACAACTAGAAGTACATGCGAAGTTCGGGCCACCCGCGCAGCCACTTGCTCCACCGACTGACACCCCAACCTCTCTCGGGTCACCAGGATCCTGGAGCAACCCCTGGCTGGATGTTTCAACGGGCAATTTTAAGGGCGTTGGGGCATTTCAGCGCTGCCACGCGGTGCGCCTCACCCATGGGGCCCTTTTTCGTTTTTTATTTTTGTATTTTTTCTTTCTTTTCAGTTTTCTGCTTTGAAAGTTTTTCTTTCGTTTTAGTACTGCTTCACCCCATGGGGAGAACAGTTGTACTTCCTCCCGAAGTATAATTTAGTAGTTTTCAATGGAAGCACAAATTTTAGTTACGTTGGGAGCACAATTGTGCTTCACTCCATGGGGGCACAAATCTAGTACACTTGAAAGCACATTTGTACTCCCGCGAGGAGCATAAGTCTTCTTACACGCGGGAGCACAAGCTAGCTAGTGCTAGTTGAAAGGACAGTTTAGTTCACACCGGAAGCACAAATGACTAATACATAAAGAGCACATATTTACCAAAAATAATGTTCGTCGAAATATACCAACATAGGATCTAGTTTTGAAGATCTCGACGCGAGAAAGGCACCAGTAAAAATGGTTGATGATTAGATGCATGGTTCAATACACAAATCAGTTAAAAAATGAATATGTACACAAAGTCACAAAACAATCAACCTCTCATCGTTACGCGCGGGGTGAGGGAACCCACAAAAACTCGCTGGTTACGATAGGTGATGCACATGCAGTGCGCCGCTTGTAACCATGAGAGGAGATGGGCTAACCTTTGTAAGAGGTACCCCTTAATTAGTGAATGGTTACAATACTTCTTACAATCTCACCAATTGTGATTGAATCTTTGAGTACGAGGTGGATCCAATTGGTGGAGTGGCTATGATGATGACGCAGATTATGGTATAGATTGGTGTTGGTGGGAAAAGAGTGTGGGATGAACAGACTTCTTTTCAATATATCCCCCCTTTCCCCCACCTCCCACCTAACTACAACTTCGACCAAGTGGAGTAGGTTTCACTCATCGTGCAACGAAGTTTGGCTCGGGTCCATTCACGAAAGATCTTTGACTTGATTGAGGGAGGTGTCCTCACGCACCACGACTGCTGTTTTTTTACGATAATGTGTAGGCGTACTAGTGGTCTTCTTTCGCTCTATCTTGGCCTTTGGTGATATGCCCCGTACGGAATTGCTCCAATTTTAAGTGTGGGTCGGGGATTTATGCTCCCGCCCACTTCTTTTTCATCGGATCTACAAAAAATACCAATGCAACAAGATTTGCAAATCTTGGAATTAGTTAGTGACTACTAGGCAACTCCAAGTGATATTTCTAAGAAAACCTTAAGAATATATCAACATTCAACTTAAGAAAAATGAGTGTAAAATACACTCATCAAAAGCAGAAACACTGACTCTTACACAAATTAATATTGATGCCTGCAGTCATGAAAGGTTGAAATATCATGGATGAGGCTTTTGACCTTCACGAGACCATGAGTTACACCCAAAAAAAACAAAGGGGGGTTATTTTTAAAAAGCCAACTACGAGAAGGTCCAGAATAAAGTGGTACAGTCTTTCCTCCCTGCAAATCCTCCGTATGGACGAATTGTCACCCAAATGGTGTATGTGGATTGACAACTTTATTTCCCAGGTAGTGCCGTCATAAATGTTAATGATGATGTAGGTAACTACTTCCGGACAACCAAGGGTTCGTGTCAGGGGCACCCATTATCACCTATTATGTTGAACATCACGGCTAACATGCTACCTGTCCTTGTTGAACGAGCAAGCCATGGGCAGATTAGCATGGTGATTCCACAATTGTTAGGTGATGGTTTGTCCACAATTGTTATGTTGCTGGTGCGCCATTAGTGTGAAATACACTAATGGCGCACCAGACACACGGTGCGCCATTAGTAACAAATTTTATTTTTTTTATTTTGCCAGACATACTAATGGCGCACCAGCAACATAGTGCGCCACTAAAATATTTTTTTATTTTTTACTTTTTTGCAAAACTACTAATGGCGCACCCGGGGCAGTGCGCCATTACTATTTTAAGCTAGTAATGGCGCACTGCTCCCCCGTGCGCCATTAGTGTTTTTTTTGCAAAACTACTAATGGCGCACCACCAGCAGGTGCGCCATTAGTAACCAGGGTTACTAATGGCGCATTATGTGGTGGTGCGCCATTAGTAACCTGGGACGAGCTAGATATTTTGGACAGCCACACCTACCCACTCACTTTCCCCACTTCATTCTCTCCTCCCTCCTCCAAGCTTGTCTCGGCTGCCTCCTCCTCCTCACCTCATTTGCACCATAAATTCATCCAAATTACGTGGTTAAAGCCCCTTTTTTTGATAGGTAAGTAAGGGGGAAGCTATCTTTATGTTGTTCTCCCTCCAACAACGTGCACATGCACTTTTTATGTTCTAGCTAGATCTATGTATGTTTGTGGTGTTGCATATGTTTGTGGTGTTGCATATATGTTTGTGTTTGCAGGTACCGGTATTTGAAATGCGATAGTTGCCAATATTTTGCCGGAATGTTGATTCATTTCCGTTTCGGCGAGAATTTTGGCACTATGCATTCTTTTTGGTCCTATTTTTAGGGAAAGTCATGCCAAATTTTTTCTTGGTTCTAAAATATCGTTTTGCTCTACCCCGCAGGTGACCATGGTCCGCACGATGACCGAAGGCATCGTGAATAGGTTTTTGAGCTCCGCGAAGGCCGAGATGCTTGAAAAGAACGAGACGGAGATAAGATGTCCGTGTCGAAGATGCAAGCTGAAGAGCCTTATTGCGGACCCGGATTCCGGGCAGGTGCGGGACCACCTGCTCTTGCGTGGTTTCATGGATGGCTATCGGTGGCAAGGTGATGAAGATGACTATGAAGTCGTCCATGGGGGTCGGGCAAGAAATGAGGATGGGCAGCAAGACAACCACCGCGGCTCGGGCGGGCGAGAAGACGAAGAATCTCCAGGACATGATCACGACGGTGATGCTGTACACAGTCATCATGTAGAAGATGCCGGACATGATGATGAGGAAGATGCGGGAGCAGACGAAGGGCATGATCATGAAGATGAAGATGCCGGCGGAGCAGACGACGATGGACCATCGATGGGCTGGGTGCAGGACCCTCATATTCATGAGCTGCTTCTCAAGCAGACGGATAACGCAAGAGCTGCCGCCCGAGAGAAAGCCAAGCTGGATCAACTGGAGATAGACGCGGTTACTCCATTGTATGAAGGATGCAGGCCCGAGGATACCCGCCTGAAAGTAACGCTCATGGCTCTGGAGATGAAGGTAAAGCACAAAATGACCGACGCATGCTTCGACGAGAACATGTCATTCTGGCACGAACGTCTTCCCAAGGGGAACAAGTGCCCGACCAGTTTCGAGGAGGCGAAGAAAATCGTGTGTCCTCTGGATTTACCGCACGTGAAATACCATGTGTGCATGAACAATTGCATCATTTATCGGGACGAGCTCACGGAGTCTACCATATGTCCGGTGTGCGGCGTCACTCGATACAAGAAGAAGAAGAAAGCTCCTCGAAAAGTGGTGTGGTACTTTCCGATCACTCCTCGTCTGCAGCAGTATTTTGCGGACCCTAAGGTAGCAAAGCTCCTGCGTTGGCACGCGGATAGGGAGGAGAAGCGAGAAGATGACGCAAATGATCCGGAGATAAATAAAAAAGACAAGATGCTGAGTCACCCTAAGGATGGGAGCCAGTGGCAAGCGTTGAACTTCGAACACCCAGAATTTGGGAACGATCCAAGGAACATCGTGCTGGGCGCGAGCACCGATGGAGTCAATCCGTTTGGCAGCCAGAGAAGCACACATAGCACCTGGCCTGTGTTTGTGTGGATGTACAACCTTCCCCCCTGGTTGTGCATGAAGAGGAAGTACATTCACATGAGTATGCTAATTGAAGGGCCGAAACAACCAGGGAACGACATCAATCTGTATCTGGGGCTGCTGGAAGAGGAGCTAGACACACTATGGAAAACGCCAGCCAATACGTGGGACGCCGCAGAGAAAGAATATTCCCCTATGAGAGCCGCACTGCTCACGACGGTGCACGACTATCTCGGTTTCGGATATCTCGCGGGGCAGGTGGTCCACGGATTTTCTGGATGTGTCAGGTGCATGGATGACACAACGTATCGCCAACTAGATAGAGATCCCGGGTCTTTGAAAACCGTGTTCATGGGACATCGAAGGTGGCTTCGCGACGATGACCCGTGGAGGAAACGCAAGGATCTGTTCGATGGTGAAACCGAACCCCGAAGACGCCCGCGTACGAGGAGCGGCGAGGAAATAGACGAGCTGTTAAAAAATTGGAAAGATTGCCCACTGCCGGGAAAGAAGCAAAAGGCACCAGAGCCGGGAAAGAAGCAAAAGGCGCCAGAGCCACTGCTGAAGGTATGGAAAACGAGGTCTGTTTTCTGGGACTTGCCGTACTGGAAGATCCACCGTGTGCCTCACAGCCTTGATGTCATGCATATCACGAAGAACGTGTGCGAGAGTCTGCTTGGTACCCTGCTCAACATGCCAGAGAGGACCAAAGATGGGCCGAAAGCAAGGGCAGACTTGAAATCAATGGGCATCAGGGAGGAGCTTCACGCTAATGATGATGATGATGATGATGAGGCGAAGCAGGACACGGAAAGTCGTCGCAAAGGCAAAAAGGCCAAGAAGACCGGAAATGACTTCCCTCCCGCGTGCTTCACTCTAAGTCAGGAGGAGATCGATCAGTTTTTCACCTGCCTCGTAGGAGTAAAACTTCCTTACGGTTACGCGGGGAAGATAAGCAGATACCTAGACTCAGTGAAGCAGAAGTTCAGCGGGATGAAGTCTCACGACTGTCACGTGCTGATGACGCAGATACTTCCAGTTGCAATCCGTGGGATCATGGACGCGCACGTCCGTGAAACGCTATTTGGCCTATGCAACTTTTTCGACGTCATCTCTCGGAAGTCGGTTGGCATGAGGCAACTCAGAAGGCTACAGGAAGAGATCGTGGTGATACTATGCGAGCTTGAGATGTACTTCCCTCCCACATTCTTCGACGTTATGGTGCATCTGCTGGTCCATATCGTGGAGGATATCATCCAACTCGGGCCGACGTTCCTGCACAGCATGATGCCGTTCGAAAGGATGAATGGTGTCATCAAAGGATACGTTCGCAACATGTCACGTCCAGAGGGAAGCATAGCCAGGGGCTTTCTGACCGAAGAGTGCATCTCCTACTGCACGAATTATCTAGGCATCGAGAACCCCGCTGGTCTGCCCGTCAACAGGCACCTCGGCAGGCTCGCTGGATGGGATCACCGTGAGGGTCGCCGCGAAATGCATGTCGACTTCGATGGTCGACTCGCCGACTTTGAAAGAGCAAACCTAGTCGCGCTACAACACATAGACGTGGTCGATCCTTGGGTGTTAGAGCACAAAACGTTTATTGAGAAGACGTACAATGACCGAGGCCAACAGAGGACAGACGGAGATATAATCAAAGAGCACAACTCATGTTTCACGCGTTGGTTCAAGCAGAAGCTTCTGTCGTACCCTTTACATGAGGATTCTTCCGCGGAAGAACAACTCATATTCCCTTGTCACAGGGCGCCGAGCACAACCTGATGACGTATGAGGCGTACGATATCAACGGCTACCTATTCTACCCCGAGGACAAGGACATGAAGAGCGATGGTTATCAGAACTCCGGGGTAACGATGGAATCCTACACCGGTAACGACAAGGATAGATACTACGGAAGGATCGAGGAGATCTGGGAGCTGAGCTACGCTGGAGAGAAGGTCCCGATGTTCCGTGTCAGATGGGCCAAGAGCGTCATAAAAGAAGACCGGTATTTCACCACCATGGTTATACCCGAAGCCAAATCCAAGACCGCAGGCGCGAACGTCACCGCGAAAAATGAGCCATGGGTACTGGCTTCCCAAGTGGACCAATGCTTCTTCATTACCGACCCATCAAAGCCCAGTCGTGTTGTCGTGAGGAGAGGCAAAAGGAAGATCATCGGAATGGATGGAGTCGCCAATGAGCAAGACTTCGACAAGTACGGCGACCCGAAGATGGAACATGACGACGACGATGAAGTATTAGCATACACCACAAGAAGAAGCAGGACCACCCTACCTAAAGGACGTCCGTTCAAGAGAAGAACTCCATTTACGAAAAATAAGGGCAAGAAGATTGTGAACAGATAGCTAGGTAAGATCGATTGTATTTAAATTGTAGCCTTCATTTCTCAATTGTATTTCATGGGCACCATCTCCCCCGCTCCACCGGCCGCCGCCGCCGACCCCCCGCACCCTCCCCCACTCCACCGCCGCCGACGACCCACCGCACCCTCCCCCGCTCCACCGGCCGTCGCCGACGACCCCCCGCACCCTCTCCCCCGCACCCTCCCCGGCCCGCTCCACCGTCACAAATGAATGCAACTAAATTTGCAAAAAAAAGCAAATTTGATTATA